>NC_061807.1:7552281-7686701 GCF_021462225.1 Girardinichthys multiradiatus
TATTTTTTTCAGGTTCAGATGTTTTTCTTTTGAACAAACTTTTATTTTCAGGTTCAGATGTTTTTCTTTGAACAAACTTTTATTTTTCAGGTTCAGATGTTTTTCTTTTGAACAAATTTTTATTTTTCAGGTTCAAATGTTTTTCTTTTGAACAAACTTTTATTTTTCAGGTTCAGATGTTTTTCTTTTGAACAAATTTTTTTGTTTTTGTTTGAACAAACTTTTATTTTTCAGGTTCAAATGTTTTTCTTTTAAACAAACTTTTATTTTTCAGGTTCAGATGTTTTTCTTTTGAACAAACTTTATTGCCCTGATTTATCGCCATAGAGCCATCCCCCAAAATTCTGCCCGCGGCCATTTTTGTTGCACAATAAACCGGGCCTGCAGGGTCAGACCCTCAAACCGTCTTGATTATTGAGTTCTATTTCATCCCTACTGACCGCCAGAGGCGGCGCTTCAAGCACTGAATGATCATTCTTGCGCATGCGCAGGTCGAGAAATTAATAACAACATGATCACATGTGACCTACCGGTGGCTCACGTGAGTCTATATAGTCACATGACACCGGGAGTCCAGTCCCTTCTTTCTTCTCGCGCGCAGGTTGATGAATGCAGGTGTTGACTTGTGTTTGTTTGTTCCTCTTATTGCTTGCGTGATTGTTGTGATCGGAGTTGTGGATGATTCTGCCCTCCAGAGGCTGCGCAAGCTGCCTTTTCTTCCAGGGTTTCTGGTAAGTTTGTTCGGCTCGCCGGTAGCGTTTTCTGCTCGTGCTGAGTCCGTTCATTCATTTATATGTTGCTATTCCTGATTGTCTGACTCGCAGGTGGCGTTTTCTGCTCGTGCTGAGTCCGTTCATTCATTTATATGTTGCTATTCCTGATTGTCTGACTCGCAGGTGGCGTTTTCTGCTCGTGCTGAGTCCGTTCATTCATTTATATGTTGCTATTCCTGATTGTCTGACTCGCAGGTGGCGTTTTCTGCTCGTGCTGAGTTTATTTAGTTTCGGCAGTAGTTTACTGCTCGCTTTTGTTTATTCCTGTTTGTCTGACCAGCCAGTGGCGTTTTCTGCTCGTGCTGAGTCCGTCATTCAATTATACGTTGCTATTTCTGATTGTATGACTCGCAGGTGGCGTTTTCTGCTCGTGCTGAGTTTATTTACTTCTTCGGCAGTGAGAAGGTTTGATTTGACTCGCCAGTGGCGTTTTCTGCTCGTGCTGAGTCCGTTCATTCAATTATACGTTGCTTTTCTGATTGTCCGACCAGCCAGTGACGTTTTCTGCTCGTGCTGAGTCCGTTCATTCATTTATACGAAAAATATTGATATTTCTGGTTATCTGACTCGCAGGTAGCGTTTTCTGCTCGTGCTGAGTTTATTTACTTTCTTCGGCAGTATTGCTGCTCGCTTTGATTGACTCGCCAGTGGCGTTTTCTGCTCGTGCTGAGTCCTACAGTTTGTTGCTGTAACAAGGTCTTGACGGCGTTTTTTTCTGCCCGTTCGACCCCATCTGTCCACTGGGTCATGGACAATCTTTGTTGTGCGTCCTGTTCGGCTCCCCTACAGCCAGAGGACGGCCATGACATGTGCCCTCCTTGCCTTGGTGTTGACCATCTCAGGGAGGCGCTTTCAGATCACGCCTGCTCTAATTGCAGCGTTCTGCCCCGAGCGGTGCGGTTGGCCCGGCTGTCCTCGGTGGAGCAGCCTGTTGACTGGACGGTCTCTGTCCAGCAGGATCCGTTGCCGCTTGGACAAGGTGCGGCCTCCACGAAACGGTCTGCTGAGAATGTGCCCTTGGAGGCTGGAAGGAGAGCCAAGCGGCGAGGCCCCCCGGGACTGTCCTCTAGAGTGGACCAACTTTCTACGGAGCTGGCCCAGATGAAGGCCCTCTTCAGTCTCTCCGGGGGGATGGTGACCGCAATGAGCCTTCCCCTCCTGAACAGGCCAGGTCCTCGCATTGTGAGGATGATGTTATATCAGTTGCGGCCTCGGGCACCCTCTTTCGTGAGGCCTTTCCGGAATTGGGCTCCCGAACCTCAGGTTCGGGGTCCGTTGCCTCCCTGGGAGGTGCGGGGGAACCGGTGTCTGCAGCTATTAAAACTGCTCTGGGCCGTTTGCAGCTGGACATTCCCCTGGCCCAGCCTGTTCCATCTAGCGCCTTCTTTAGGCGCTGTGATGCCGAGGCTGCCTTTGTTGTTCCTCCCTCAGCAGAATACGTCCAGGAGCTACATGCTTGCTGGACTGACACAAGGGCCTTTTCCCGCCCGACTGCGGATGGCAGGGCCCTGGCTGCCATGCACGAGGCATCCAAGTTCGGGTTGGGCTGCATGCCCCCTGTCGAGTCTGCCATTGCCTCCCTCATCGTTCCTCCCGATGAGGCGTTGAGGACTAATGCCCGTTGTCCACGACCGCAATGCCGTGTCACGGACGATTTACTGTGTAGGGCCTACGACTCAGGTGCCCGGATGGGCCGCATAGGGAACTCACTCTCCCATCTGATGTTGGGCCTCTCCTCCTCGTTGGAGTCGGTTCCCTTGGACCAGTCTACTCAGGGCTTGTTGGACGCCTCTCTGCAGGCCTTCGCCCTGATGACACGTGAGCTTGGTCGCACGCTCTCTACATTGGTCCATGCTCGGCGCCAGGTGTGTCTGGCGCAATCGCCCCTGACCGAGCCTTGCAGGAGAACGCTGAGGGCTCTTCCTGTAGTTCCGGGGGAACTCTTCGGTTCCGCTGCACTGGAGGCCTTGGAGCGTACAGCCCAGGCCTCAAGAACACGGCAGCAGCTGGCGGGTCTCCATAGACCTCCCCGCCGGCCAGTTGCTGCCAGGGCAGCTAGGCACTCGTTCCGGGGTTCCCTCTCCCCTCCTGTCCCTTTCTTGGGGTCCACAAGTACGGCTCCTGGACAGAGACCAACTAGGGACCATGGTGGGGCCCAGGGTTTGCGCCCAGTTCGGCCTGCTCATCCCGGTCGGCGTTTCCCCAGGCCCTCCCGGGGCCAGGGGGCCCGCCGGTGATGTTCTGGAGCCGACGGTGGGGTTTTTCTCCCCGGGCCAGCTCAGTTATTGGGCTGTTCACGCCCCGGACTCGTGGGTGTTGTCCACTCTGTCCCGGGGATACCGTCTTCAGTTCCGCCGCCGGCCTCCTACCCCCAGCCGGGCCAAGATGACGGTCATCTGTGACCCAATGAAGGCTCGGGCCCTGGACCGGGAGATCTGCACCTTGCTGGCCAAGGGTGCGATTGTTCCGGTGGACCCCCTGCAGGATCCCGGTGGTTTCTGTTCAGTTTATTTTCTTGTTCCCAAGAAGACCGGCGGTCTTCGTCCAATTCTGGACCTCCGGGGTCTGAACACTTTTCTCAAGGTTCTACCTTTCCGTATGTTGACCACCCGGGAGGTTCTGCAGGCGATCTCCCCGGGAGACTGGTTCACGGCTATCGACCTGGAGGATGCCTATTTTCATGTCCCCATTGCTCCGGACCATTGGCGTTTTCTCCGCTTTGCCTTTCACGGGAGGCACTTCCAGTTCCGGGTTCTTCCCTTTGGTCTGTCCCTCTCTCCTTGGGTGTTCACCCGGTGTGTGGCAGCGGCCCTTTCCCCGCTGCAGGCACGGGGACTGCGGATCCTGCCCTATTTGGACGACTGGCTCATTTGTGTTGCAACCCGCAATCAGGCGATCCGAGACACCCGGACGGTGCTCAACCACATACGTCAGCTGGGTTTGAGGGTGAACCTGGAGAAGAGCAGCCTGACCCCCTCCCAGGTGACTATTTTCTTAGGCATGGTTCTAGATTCTGGTTCCATGACCGCCTGTCCTTCTCCTCGGCGCGTTGGCGATATCCTGGCCATGCTTCCGAGCTTCCGTCTTGGCAGGACTCCACGGTTTGTAGAGTGGCTGCGTCTTCTGGGCATGCTCACTGCTGCGTCCAGCGTGGTGCCTCTGGGGCTTCTTTCATTGCGGCCCCTGCAGATGTGGCTGAACGGGGTCGGCCTGGACCCCTCCCGGCGTACTCACCGGCTCCGACGGCTTCGGGTTGTGCCTCGGTGCCTACAGTCTCTGTCCCAGTGGCAGAACGGGTCCTACATCATGGCGGGTGTCCTGCTCGGCCCCCTTCTGTGTCGGAGGGAAGTCGTCCATACGGATGCTTCCTCCAAGGGTTTGGGAGCGACCTGGCAAGACCGTGCGGCTCAGGGGTTGTGGTCCCCGCGGCAGTGCGGGGTCCATATCAATGTTCTGGAGCTGATGGCTGTGTTCCTGGCGCTCCGTGCTTTCCTTCCAGGGCTGCTAGGACGACATGTGTTGGTCCGGTCAGACAACACCACGGTTGTCTTCCATGTAAATCACCAAGGGGGGTCCAGGTCTCTGAGACTACTGTCCCTGGCCCGGCTGCTCCTGGTCTGGGCGGCGCCATGCCTTGCCACCCTCAGGGCAGCCCATATTCCGCGTCTGCAGAATGTCTCTGCGGACTTTCTGTCTCGGCAGGTGCCACTTCCAGGGGAGTGGCGGCTTCACCCGGAGGTGGTGGATCGCATTTGGGCCACCTTCGGCAGAGCGGAGGTGGACCTGTTTGCCCCCAGAGATGCAGTTCACTGTCCCCTCTGGTTTTCCCTGATGGACAATGCCAGTCCTCTGGGCTGCGACGCAGTGGCGCACGAGTGGCCCCGGACCCTTCTCTACGCCTTTCCCCCGTTTCCCCTGATCCGCCAGACGCTTCTGAGGGTTCTTCAGGACAGGCACGAGCTCCTGCTGGTAGCCCTCTTTTGGCCAGGGAGGACCTGGTTTCCTCTGCTGCGCAGGCTCTGCTCCAGCTTGCCGATGCGCCTCCCCTCCAGGAGAGACCTCCTCTCCCAGATGGGAGGCCGGATTCTCCATCCCGATCCGGGCCGCCTGAAACTCTGGCTTTGGCCTCTACAAGTGCAGGCTCTGCCTTCTCCCATTATGGAGGCAGGGTTGGACAGACCATGACTGGTGCATGGGCACCGTCCACGCGGGCCGCCTATGGTGCTAAATGGGCGGTCTTTGCCGGCTGGTGCCGTGGTAAGGGACTGGACCCTATTCGCTGTCCTGTTTCCCATTTGCTGTCTTTCCTCCAGGAGTTGCTGGATCTAGGGCGATCCCCTTCCACCTTGAAGGTGTATGTAGCAGCCATTTCCCGTTGGCATGTTGGGTTTGGTGGTTGCTCTGTTGGCCGACATGGGGATGTCGCGCTGTTCCTGAAGGGTGCCAGGCGCTTGTGTCCGCCCAGGCGCCCTGTGGCCCCTACGTGGGATTTGTCGCTAGGGCTTGCGGCTCTTCAGTCCCCCCCTTTTGAGCCCGTTACAGGGGCGGATCTCAAGTGGCTCTCCCTGAAAACCGTCTTCCTGTTGGCCATTGCTTCTGCCAAACGGTGGGGGAATTGCATGCTCTGTCTGTGTCTGAACCATGCTGTCGGTGGAACCCGGATGGCTCCGGTGTTACACTGTGGACTAATGCTTCCTTTGTGCCAAAGGTGCCTGCAGTGGCTGGCAGTGTGCTGCCACTCCGGCTTTCCCGATTTAATCCTGGTGCCCCCTCTGAGCCTCTTTGCCCTGTCCGAGCGCTTGAGGCGTATGTCCGCTCCACGGCACCCATTCGTCGGACTGACTGTCTCTTCGTTTGTTATGCTGGCTCTCGGAAAGGTCAGGCCCTTTCTAGACAGCGGTTGGCACGTTGGATTGTGGAGATGATCTCTGTGGCTTACTCCTTGCAGGATCAGCCCCTGCTGAGCGGCGTGCGCTGTCACTCCACTAGGAGCCTCTCCACCTCGTGGGCTGCCATGAGCGGGGTGCCTCTGGAGGCCATTTGTGAAGCTGCTTCCTGGACGGTGCCAAGCACCTTTGCCAGGTTTTACAGGGTGAACGTCACCACGCCGCGTCCCCTGCAGGGAATACTAGAGCAACCGCCTTCTGCGTCCCGCTGAGGTTAGTGGTGTTGCTGTGTTCCTTGGGGTCTCTGTGGGATTCCTCGGGACCCTGTTGGTATACGTCATCCAGTGCTTTAAGCACCGCCTCTGGCAGTCAGTAGGGATGAAATAGAACGAAAGTTACGTATGTAACTACGGTTCTATGAATCCCGGATAACCGCCAGAGCGCTCGGTCCCTCGGTCTCCGCGTGCTCACGAGAAGATTGTCGGGACTGGACTCCCGGTGTCATGTGACTATATAAACTCACGTGAGCCACCGGTAGGTCACATGTGACCATGTTGTTATTAATTTCTCGACCTGCGCATGCGCAAGAATGATCATTCAGTGCTTGAAACACCGCCTCTGGCGGTCATCCGGGATTCATAGAACCGTAGTTACATACGTAACTTTCGTTCTTCTCCTTCCCTCCAAATGACTGCCTTTACTCTGTCAAGTTATTTTCAAGTTAGATTTTAGTTTCAACCCGTTTGGTTCTACAGTGTCTTTATCAGATCCACACGGCGCTGTCTAGCTGCTGCATTGAGCCCAACGCTGATCATTATAATGACGTGAATAGAAGACTGTCACCACACCCACTATGTGAAGAACTTTAAACCTTTACAAGCATTCAGGACGTCACATAAAAAATGACCCAGCAGCCTGTCTTCACGCACGGAGGTTTGTTCCCAACACAACTCTTATTATTGGATGAATTCCAATTATTTTGACAGTATAAAGGAATCATGGGTTGAGGAGGCCAACGTGCCATGGCATTAGTGAGACACATCTGCGCATCACTAACAGGTTGAACCATATGGCCCGGCTCAGGGAGGACTCCGGTTGAAAGGACCGCAGGGTAGTGAGAAGGTGCTACCAGTGATGCACGGTTCCTCCTGGTTTTCCTCTGTAAGGCCAGCTCTGTGCAGAGCTCCAAGATGATGGTCCTGGACCATCAAGACCAGCTGATAAACCATGCATCATCATGTACCAGCAGATCAGTAGCATCTCTGGAAAAAAAAAAAACACTCACTCTGATTTCTTCCATTGGTGATGTCCTCCAGCTGAGCCGAAGCTGCCATCGTTCCACAATGAGCTACGACTTTACGCTACTTATGGACACGTGTGATTGTCTCCAGCTTGTCCGCCTTTGGAATCATCAAACTTGACTTGTTAGGAAATAATCTGCTGATCCGACATCGTTTTCTTCTTCGTCCCTTAGATGATTCACATGAATAAGAACGCTTCGTAGGTCTGTCCTCTGTCAGCTTCAGTTTAAAAACGTTGGAAATGATTCCCTCGCTTCCATCGTCACATCTCCTGGATCAGGAGGGGCTAACGCGTTGCTCGCAAGCCGCTCGCAGTGACTTTACTGGTCTGTCAGGGTTTTCCTTTTAACTGCAGTTTGGGGGTCATTTATTCATTTAACATTTTATTTTTTCATATTGCTTTTTATAAATACACACACATAAAGCACAGAATAATAAATCAGACAGTTTAGGATGAACAAAAGCTAATATATAGATGTTAACTGTTTAGGTTCATGTTTTGAGACATCAGAGTTATTAAAAATGTGCGGACATTTTGTTGTTTGGCTCTTTGCGGCGCTGCTGGGTTTTATTCTCTCTCATGGTGCTGAACTGGTTGGTTCCCTCTGTCCTCGATAGATCATTGTAGACACATGAAACTCTCCATGGTTGCCTTTAATGATATATTTTCAACACATGGAGAATCCCATAAATGTGCCTCATCTTCTGATGAAAACCGTCCAAATGACATCGATAGCTGTTGTGGTTCCCAAGTTATGGACCGTAGTTCAAGAGCACGACTCCATCTTGTCAAACAGACAGAGCAGAGGAAGAGATGGAGGAGGCCGCTGCCCTGTGACCTCTAGAGCTGAGCTGAATGTTGGGATATTGTATTCATTGTGTTGGAGCTCCCTCTTGTGGCAGCATTGAAGATTACTATGCCTAATGGCCCCTCTGTTGTAAAGTTTAGGTTTCAGGATTAGTTTAACATATTTCTAACAGGTTTAATGTAAATTAAATGAGTTAAGTTATCAGTTCCATTCATTACTCAGTGACCCATGATGATGAGACCATCTTCATATGAGAAGCTATATCCATTCTGAGACCTGCTATTGATCTGATTAATGTTAGGCTGGCAATGGCAAATGAGATGGAGAGTTCTCATTTGTGTTGGCATTGGAGGAGCTGGTGAGTAGCAGCTGGTCACCAAGCTGAAGTTGGCTTCTGATTGCAACGTCTGATTCTGGAAGCAATTAAAGGGCCATTCCACCTCATTTTCTATTACCTCGAGCATCTTTAATCTGCTCCAACTCAGAAACTACAGAACTGCTGCACCTCAAACCTGGACTGAATTGTTCTATAGCACATAATGATCATCACTTAAAGAAAACACAAAACAGGCTAAAAGGGTTGTGTGTTTGTGGGTAGGTTAGAGGTCACAATAAAATAGGCCCTACTTAAAAAAAGTAAGAACATCCGCCTCATGATGAACAAAATGAAACAAAGTGAACTACCTGTCCTTCATCTGGCCAGGCTCAGTGTGTTCCTCTGCCTCAGCCCTGGTTAGCTTTCAGATCTTCTCCAAACCAGTTATTGATGCATGGATTAGCCTACATCATAAATAAAAGGTTAAAAAGCTTCCTCCAAACATCGTAACAGTGAGTCCGCATTTTATTAAAAGTTGTTGAAAACAAACTAAATAAAAAATATTGAAAACATTTCAATTTTCTTTCCACTGGCATGTTTCATAACTTCAGCTCCTGCTTCTCATCACCTCCTCCTGCTCAGAGGGACCAGCTGTGTTTTAACATGACCTCTTGACCTTAGGAAAAACTGCTTTCTTTTCTTTTTTTTTTTCTGGCACTAGTGGCCTTTATTTGTTAGTAGCTTAGCAGGAAAAAAGGCAGACAGAGAAGAGGAAGACATGCAGTAAATGGATCAGGAACTGAACTCAGAACAGTTTCAAGGACTAGAACCTTGCTGCTTTGGTCCACCTGCTCTTCTACTGAGTCACTAATTTCTTCAAAACTTTGCTTTCCCTGCATAATTCTCAGATATTTCTTGTTTTTTCTGTAGATTTGGTTCATTTAATAAGGTTTACCATTACACTTTGTGTAAATTCTGAAACAGAAAATGATTTGCAGACCTGAGCTTTTAAAAAAGACCGAAGGAACTGTTCAGTGGAAGACCTCGTTGATGATCTGGAGGACTACACCACATAGGATGTCTCTACTTCTGCTCTGATGTCCGTTTGCCTTTTATTTCTTGGCATTAAAATGAATAATTTATTGGTAAAACATTTCTCTCTGTCTCTGCAGTAGTTTGTGCAGCCAGCTGGTCACATAGACTGAATGATCTCACTACATTCAAGGCCAGATTATTCTTTCAAACATCTGCTGCAGGCCTCGTCACCAGCTTGTTTGGTGGATTAAAAGGTCCAACAGCAGCAACCTCCTAACCCCCCAACTTGTAAATACATCAGACGTATGAAGGCATCTTATTCTGGTGTAAAATTGTTTTATAAAAATGGCAACAGCTGCTTTTATTGAGGCTGGTTGCATATAGATTTTCATAAATCCACTGGCAACTTAATAGGCTTCAATTCAAAATAATTATGATAAATAGACAGTGACACAAATGGGACCCTATAAAAAGTAGTTCTTGAAGTTAAAGTTCTTGAAAAATGTTATAATCTTAAAATTTGAGGTAATTCGACAGCCTGATTAAACTTTAATAAGCTGTAATTATATCAAACCTTTTTACAAAGTTACTAACCTTCAACACCTTTAAGGAGACATCTGATGCTTTTAAATCCTTCCTTTTCACCCTTAAACCATCCAGCTGTGGTCTCTATAAAGTGGACCTAAATGCTTTGGTCTGAACTCCTTGTTCTCGTAGCTCCACAGGTTCCTCTTTTACCTGTTCTGAGGAGCGACTGAAAGCAACTCGTTTTGTTCGGTTCTGTCCTCCAGGAGCTAAAAGCAGCACACAGTGCTAACATCAGCAGAAGACCCGATGCTACTGCTATCAGAACCATGGCCAGGACGTAACATCAACACAATGAATTCATGTGTTGTTGTCATTTTAGTGTTATTTGCAGCTTTCTGCTTTGCTGCGTTCGTTGTTTCCACAGACAGAAGGAACTGAGCCTTTAATCAGATGAAGTCTTTCAGTAAATCCTTCTTGATACTGGAGGAGGTTGATGAAGAACTCGTCCTTGAGCTTCATGCAGACAAAGAGGACCTTCTCCACTGATGTGGGAATATTTCCATGAAAAATATTTAACCAGGGACTTTGAAGAGGTTCTGATGCTGGAGGATGCTGTAATGAACTGTGTGGGTTAATGGACCCATCAACTGAACCAAGCTTATTCTCTTTCAGCGTAGAGATAATGGAGCCTGAAGGTTAATACCGCTGTCTCTACTGTAAATGACTACATGGTTTTTATTTACCATTTTACGTATTGTTGATGGCTTATGATGCTGTTTTATTTAAAATGTTCTTGTTTTATGATTTTGATTGTCAGCTATTAAAATGTTCAAAATAATTGTTGCGTTCATTGTTCCTCCCATTGGGGAAACCCATCGGGATTTTGAAAACAATGAGCCAGGAGTCAGCTGTTCTCTCTGGGTTTAGCGCACCTCAACCACCCGGTCAGCTGACGGCTGGCGAGGCGAGCAGCTGCTAGGGCAGCGGACATCTCCGAAAACGTTGGAAAACTAATGCAATTAAGGAATATCTTCAGATATTTTAGGTTTAGACAACCACATTCTCGTCAAAAATATTGTAAAAGTTCATTTTGTTCACAGAACGTGCAATATATCCAATTTTATTCACAGCTTTTCTCTCTCCTCTGCCATTACTACTTCCATTCGAACAATCTACTTCGACCCGCAATGAATCATGGGATAACGTTGGACACGGAGGATACACCAGACCCATCCTTTAAATCTGGGGATAAGAAGGACGCATTTGTCGTTTGTAGGAGCCTTCGAAGTTGGATAGCCTTCAATGCCTCTCCATGACGTAATCGACCTACAAATGCGACCTTCAAAGGATGCAGCCCCTGAATTTGGACCCAGCAATAGTGAAAGAGATCCATGGATCAGTAAATCTGTGTTTGATCAATCTGTGGCTTCAAGAACCCGGATGTATGACACAAAAACTGAATTTTGGAACTGAAATTGAATTATAGAACTAAAAGTGAAATTAATCAAACGGAAATGTCAATACAAAGCAAACTAATTCAGTTTAGTGAAATTCATTTTCAAACCAATACATTTAATTTCTAATTATGCAAAAACCCAGATTCAGTCTGAGCAATTCAAATCCAGTTTCTGATGGCACAGGTTTATTCATATACAACTCTGTAATTAAATCTGAGATATTTTACGTAGAAAAGCAGAAAAATAGCACAACCACGGTACCGGGACCCAATCCTACTCCTAACATGGATGAAGGAGGTGGAACCCCTTCTGAGGATAAACCTCAGTTCTTATATTCTTGGCTCCAACCGTTACAAAGAGCGGAGCACACGCCTATAATGTTATCAGTAAGATTTATGTGCAGCAGCTCTAGCTGGTTTCAACAGTGTGGTCAGCAGGTCTTATGAACCATAATTCTGTGTGCATGCAGCACTAAAAACGTCTCATAACGCATTTAATAAGCATGTTGCCTATTTTCTTCCCATGTTCCTGTGAGGAGACACAGGTAACTTTAAGAAAACATGTTTAAGATTGTAACTTAAAACGCCCCCTGCTGGCATGTAGCACACAGGACTATATCATCTACGTCTGACGTGCTTCCAAGGAATCTTCTGAACTATAAATGAATCCTCTCTCATCATTTTATCCAGTCTGTGTCCATAGGGCCACCAGCTATACCAGCAGCTGCTGTGAAACCAGTAACAAGTCAGTTCAGATGATGTCCTGGAAAACAGGAGCGCTCACAGCGCTGAGATCCTTCATGTCCCTCAGAGCTACAGAGACTCTGCTTGATATTTTTACATCTTCTATTTATTTAGTTCCCTTTAATAAACAGGTGACATTTTAGAGTTTCATGGAAGATTATGACTGTTTTTTATTTTTGACTTTGATAAAACGTCTGATGCTGAGAGAGAAGAAGACAGAAAAATGAATCCTTAATATTAATCCACACATCTGTCTTTTAATCAACTTTGGCCATGAACCAAGCTTAAGTTCTGAATGCAGGTTGATGTTTGATGATTCTGCTGTAAAGTCCTGAAGGAAACCTTAGATTCAGGGAGCTGAGCTCCTAGTTTCAGCAGAGCAGATACTCATGTGTCCTCATCACTAGGACCTAATGTTGATGTGGAGGTACAGAGGTCCACTTTGACCTCTCTAACCTCTCTGCTCTGTGTTGTTTCCTCTCCTGCAGACCAGAGAAACATCATAGCTGAAGCTGGACAGAACATCATTCTGCCATGTAGAGCTGATACCAGCTGGACCATCATACTTGTAGAGTGGATCAGAACTGATCTGAGAGAAGGAGAATATGTTTTTCGCTACAGAAATAAAGTGATTGATTCAGAAAACCAGCATCCATCTTTTAGGAACCGGCTGGTTCTGCAGGACAATGAGATGAAGGATGGAGACTTGTCTTTGGTTCTGAAGAACACGATGACTGATGACAGAGGAACATACAAGTGTCAATTTGCGACTGAAACACATCGTGAGAAGAAACTCCTCAGCAGCGTTTACCTGGATGTAGTTCCTCCTCCTCCAGGTGAGTCTATCTCTGGACCAGAACTTCTAGCAGCTTCCTGGTTCTTGATGGTAGAGTGAAACATCTCAGATCAGATGTTTGTGTTTCCTAAAGATGTTGTTGATGAGACTCTGTAGAAAGCAGCTGGTCTGAGAGCAGCAGATGATGTTCTTCAATCATCTCCTACCTGACAGATCAGACTACAGGTTAAAGGTCATATTTCTACCATTTTTGATCAGGTCTTGATTGTTGACCTTTAACCTTTATAATTATGTCAATTGAATTGGATTAAAAATGACCTTTAACCTTTAAATATCGAGCTATTCCCATAGGTTATTAGAAATGTCAAATATGCTACTGATAACATGACCTTTGACCTACAATGACTAGAGCAGATTGATCATGTCAGTAATATTATGACAGGTGTAACATTTGATCTTGACAAGCAGGTCAATGATAATATAAGAAACTCTTTATGAAGAATTAAGGCGGTTCTGAAAGGAAAAGGGGGTCCAAGCTGGTTCTAGCAAGGTGTTCATGATGTTGTGGCTGAAGTTCAAGTCAAAGTCCAATTTATTTATAAAACACATTTAACAAACAGCAAGTTTACCCAAAGTACAAAAATAAGATGAATAAAAAATATAAAACCCTCCTAAAATAGAAGAGAGGCATTAAAAGAGCAGGTCAGCTCAAACCGGGCCAAACGCTGCTGAAACAGAATTTTAACTGAGACTTAGAAACAGGAAGTGAAGATGCCCGTCTAATATTTCAAGGCAACGTTTTCCAAGGTTTGGGAGCTGAAGCTGGAAAAGCTGGATCTCCTCTTAAGGTTTTGGGAGAACTAGAAGCAGCAGGTGGACTGATCTAGGAAGGTAAGGCTGGAGGAACCCAGAGAGGAACAGAGGAGCATTTCTAAGCCAACATCAGGATTTTATCATTAACTCTGTGATGCAGAGGAAGCCAATGAAGGGAGGACAGAATCGCTGAGATGTCTTCATGTCTCTGTGGACCCGTTAAAAGACGGGCAGCAGCACTTTGAACGAGATGAAGACCTGAAAGTCCTGCTGGACCGACACCAACATGAAGTGCTTTGCAATAGTTGAGACGAGTTAAGATGAAGACGAGTTTTAATCTCTCCAAGTCCTGCCTCCACAAAACTGGCTTTAGTTTCACTATTTGCCTGAACTAGAAGAAACCTTTCTGTAAAACAGAGCTGATGAGTTTCTGGAGAATCTGAGTCCATAATTACTCCCAAACCTGGTTTGGATCATCTGGTTTGGAGCCATCCAAGCCCGGATGTTTTCACCACATTTAATTGAGGTTGGACGGATCATCAGCTGTTAGAGGCTGAAGAGTAGATGTTCATGCTGGTCTTCATGTGATCAGCTGCAGGTGATGAAGATGATTAGTTTTAATGTCTGTCAGGTTTTCTCTGCTACACCAGAACATTTTACTGCTTTTATATCAGATTTAGAGCAGTTAGAAATAATTTGTTCAAGTTTGATCCTAAAACTACAGAAAGACCTGAATTAAAAGTAATCATCTCACCATCTCAGCTCCTAATCAACAGTGGTCTGTAGACTAGACCCAGATACCAAGACTGCAACCAGGAGAGTTCTGGAGTTTCCTCAGTAACAACTAATCCAGAACCAACCTGTTTATAGTACCGGTTCTTGAGGCCCAGTTAATTCTGCTGCTCTCACCCTTTCAGGTCATGGTCTGGTACCTTTGAGGCAGCTTGAGGAAGCAGGCTTGACTGGAAGCATCTCAGTTCTTAGACCAGAGTAATGTCCTAAACCTGTCAATAATATCCTCGGTTTTCCTGAAAATCATCCAATCAGAAGCAGATTTAACTGATCCAGATCCTGTTCTGGTTGTTAGCTGGAACTGTCTCTACCAATCAGATCTCTGCAAGCTTCTTGACAAACTCTGAGTCAACCAGGTTTTCCTCCTCTGACAATGTTCTGGTTCTTCTGAAACAAGATCATCCATCCATCCATCTTTCTTTCTTCATGTGTCTCCACAGAACCGTTTCCATCCTGGGCCATAGCTCTCCTGGTTCTCCTGGTTCTGGTTCTAATTGTTGCTGCTGGTCTTTTATATCATTTTCGGCACTATTTCATGTCAGGTGAGTCTCTAAAACTACATTACCCATAATGCTGATGGTCATTAACTGATCTCCTGTCATTGCCACAACCTTCTCCATGAGGATCCAGAGCAGGACTCTAGAAGCTCCTCTCTGTGTCTCTGAGGAACCTTTTGGTGGTTTCTGGGTCAGATCTCAGCAGCTTCATGTCTCTGTCAGGTTGAGGACAAACAGAACCAGAACCTAATGGGTCAGGGACTGAGGATGAAGCAGAACTTGTTAGTTTGCTGTCAGTCAGCAGCTGATTCCCAGATCTTCATCAGAAGCTGGACAGATATCTCTGACCTGATGCTTCCATCATGGTTCATGAACTCAGGATCTCAGAGGGTTCTCAGCTCTCTGATCATCATCTGCTCCACAATCTTCTCACTCATCCATCTGATTGGCTCCTTGATAGTTTCTGACTCCTTTGGTAGCTCCTCCAAATGTCCTGAAGAAGAAAAGACGTCTTCATCAGAAACTGGTTTAAACTGGTTTCTGTCAGACAGAAGACAGACGTCAGGTGAGCTCAGGTCACCTGGTTGGTCCACGTCCTCAAACAACCTGCTGGACCTTCTTCATCCTGAGAGTCCTCCACCAACATGAGACTCAGAGACAAGGAGGAGACAGTCATGTGACCATCAGACCTCCTGCTGCTGTCTGTCCAACTCATCTTGTCCTTTGTTGTCCTCTCAGTCCAACAGGTGGAGGTGGATTCAGGGGTGGAGTCGGTCCTGCTGCCCTGCAGAACCACAGTTCGCCTGCCTGGAGATGCTACAGTGGAGTGGAAGGACAGTAGAAACAGGAAGGTCCATGTGTATGAGAACGGTTCTGATCAGCCTAAAGAACAGCACCAGTTCTACAGAACCAGAACCAAGATGAATAAATACCTGCTGGTAACTAAAGACCTCAGTCTGACTCTGAAACATCCCACAGATGAAGACAGTAACATCTACACCTGCATCGTCTCCAGCAGGGAGGGAAACATCCTGATGAAGAATAGAGTTCATCTCCAGGTCAAAGGTCAGTGGTTTAAATCTGATGTTGTTGTATTTTTCCAATCAGCTGATTAGTTGTGATCAATAGTGATCAGAGGCTCATTAGAAGGTGGAAGAGTCAAAGTAAATGTGATGTAATGAGTGCAGCATGTTTCCATAGCAACACATTAGAATGATGAAGATGAGGAACCAGTGCAGGAGGCAGAGGTCCAGTCCAGACAGGGACCAGTTTCCAGCTCCAGGTTTTCATCACTTCTCATGACAAACACTAATCTGATCAATGGAAGCTTTGGTGGGACTGAAGAAGCAGCTGGACGCTTTGACTCGGGACCATTTCCACTGCTGGAGAAACGGGTGTGGGTTCAGAACCGACAGACAGATCAGAAGAGAAACATCAGCATTTAAGTTCCTGCAGCTTTAGAACCAGAACCGCTGGTTTGACATCTGACAGGAACATTTGTCCTGAAATCAGCAGAACCAACATCACATCAAGATTTGCTGCATTTCTCACTAAATTCACATGATAGCAGAAGAACTGAGGCCCAGGTTCTGATAGGTTCTTCCAAGGGAACTGTTTGGATCAGCACAGGAACATTTCTGTCTGACTATAATAACTAGTTGGAGGTCCAACAAAGAGCTGGTTCTGGTTCTGTTTCAGAGACATTTAACCTCTGACCACCATCAGAAATACCTGGATCCTTCTAGAATCCAGCAGAACCAGGCCTCAGAGGTCCAGAAGCTTCAGCTCCTCTCACCTTTCATCCAGTTTTCCTTTCAGCTGTGCTGGAAGGTTCTGGATCTCTGCACAGCTTCAGAACCACATCCAACATCTCAGTGTTGTGCTGTGTAACTGTAATCTTGGATCAGAACCATCACCTTACAGTAGTTTCATCAACACTACCAGAACCCGGTCAGGTTGTCAGAGAGAATCTTCTCTTCACTGAAGGTTGTGAGGACCAGGAAGAAGCTGATGGACTCAGGAGAACTCAGAGAGCTCCATGTTCATTTGGACTGAAAGGACGTCCTCATGTCCTCTGATGATGAGACAGAACCAGAACCCTTTTTCCACTGCAGTGAACTAACGGACCTCATTTCAACTGGATCTTCTTCCTCCAACATGTCAGGAATCAAACTAGAGGACAAGAACATCTGAAGTGTTGCTTCATTTCTTCTGGTTGGTCCACATTGAAAAGACTGAGCTGCTGAAAACTGGTCCCACTGAGAGCCTGTCTGGTTCTGGTCTCCAGTTGGACCTGTCCTTGTCTTTCTGCCAGTCTGAGGGAACCAGCAGCTAGATGAAGATGTTGGATCAACATGTTGAAGCTGTGAAGAACTGCAGCAGCAGCTTGAACACAGTGTTGACTTCTGGTTGGGTCAGTCTGCAGGGTTCTGCTGGGTCTCCTGTCCACACTGAGGACTTTCTGTCCAACAGTCGGTTCTGCTGCTGATTGGACCCACAGCAAAGACAACACTGTCTCTGTTCAGTGGAGACATGGGGCCCATTTGAGACTGGAACCAGTCCAGCATGTTGGACCTTCATCCAGTCAAAGAAAATGTCCTCAGATCTGCTGCTGCTGTCTGTCCAACTCATCTTGTCCTTTGTTGTCCTCTCAGTCCAACAGGTGGAGGTGGATTCAGGGGTGGAGTCGGTCCTGCTGCCCTGCAGAACCACAGTTCACCTGCCTGAAGATGCTACAGTGGAGTGGTGGGATTGTGATGGTGATAAAGTGCATGTGTATGAGAACGGTTCTGATCATTCTGAACAACAGAACCAGTTCTACAGAACCAGAACCAAGATGAATGAAGACCTGCTGGTAACTAAAGACCTCAGTCTGACTCTGAAACATCCCACAGATGAAGACAGTAACATCTACACCTGCATCGTCTCCAGCAGGGAGGGAAACATCCTGATGAAGAATAGAGTTCATTTCCAGGTCAAAGGTCAGTGGTTTAAATCTGATGTTGTTGTATTTTTCCAATCAGCTGATTAGTTGTGATCAATAGTGATCAGAGGCTCATTAGAAGGTGGAAGAGTCAAAGTAAATGTGATGTAATGAGTGCAGCATGTTTCCATAGCAACACATTAGAATGATGAAGATGAGGAACCAGTGCAGGAGGCAGAGGTCCAGTCCAGACAGGGACCAGTTTCCAGCTCCAGGTTTTCATCACTTCTCATGACAAACACTAATCTGATCAATGGAAGCTTTGGTGGGACTGAAGAAGCAGCTGGACGCTTTGACTCGGGACCATTTCCACTGCTGGAGAAACGGGTTTGGGTTCAGAACCGACAGACGGATCAGAAGAGAAACATCAGCATTTAAGTTCCTGCAGCTTTAGAACCAGAACCGCTGGTTTCACATCTGACAGGAACATTTGTCCTGAAATCAGCAGAACCAACATCACATCAAGATTTGCTGCATTTCTCACTAAATTCACATGATAGCAGAAGAACTGAGGCCCAGGTTCTGATAGGTTCTTCCAAGGGAACTGTTTGGATCAGCACAGGAACATTTCTGTCTGACTATAATAACTAGTTGGAGCTCCAACTTAAGGTGGCTGTTAAGCTGATGGGAGCATCGATCAACCCTCCATACTCCACCTCCACAAAGGTCTGAAAATCAGCCATTGTCCCCATTTACCTGCTGTGGGTTTAGTGGTTTGGACATCGATGCTCTAAACATTTGTTATATTTCAGAGCGCTGCCTCATGTGGTGTTAAAACAAGTTTGCATTGTTCCATGGGTATTATTCAGTGTTTTCTCCATAAAGAACGTTGTGTTGTGATTATGAATCTGAAAATATTATTTAATATTAATATTTTATTATTTTATCAAATAATATTTGGGTCTGTTAAGGGTTGTCCTGTGAATACCAGCCCAGTAAGGCGATGGTATTAGGACAGAATAGAAAGGTGTGAGACGAGCTCTGACATTATTGAACAGCATAAACTCTGCACATATATGGAATGAATTCACACAATTTCTTAAAATACAAGAATTTATGAACAAAAATAAGTCAACTCAAAGTCAAACATATTTCAATCAACAAACTCTTTACTTTGCTAAAACAATCCAACTAAACTACCAAGCAGAATTAAAGAATAATGAAGATTAATGGACTATGTACAATATAAACAAGTTGATTAAAGATGATTAGAAATCATGACCAAAAAGAGTGATGCAACATTACCATGCAATGTTTATGTTTGAGAACCAAGGATTATCTTGAAGAATCTGGAAGTGAAGTTAAGTTAGTCTTGGAACTAACTTAGACAATAATCAGCAAACGTTAGACAACCATTCACAATGTAAGATCAGATTAAATATTATTTTAATAAAAATTATGTTTTAAATAATGATCTGTGGAATAAAACCAACCTCCTGGATGACTAATTCTCAACGGTGTCTCATTAACTGCCTTTATTTATTGAAATAATATTTGAAGAAATATTATGAAGGGAGTATTTTGGAAACGAGCCAAATCTTTCTGGAGAAATGGGGCTTAATGGTGTTTACTTAGTTATCAAATCTAGTAAAATGATGTTAGGGACACATTATTTACTAGATTGAAAACCAACAACCTTTCTGGGTAAATATTATTTGGCAGCAAGCACGTGTTCTTAACTGTTAGCCGTTGAGCTAACAAAGGAGGCTGACAGCTTAGCACCAGAATCAAACACATACCTTTTAAAAAACCATTAATAAAAGGGTTAAAATGCATAAGCGCAGACGGCACGTTATGATCAATCTTCTGTTTAAAATCACCCTTCAAGTAAAGTTTGTCTTAACTTTAAAAACACGCAAACAGAACACAACCCGAGCACACGTGCTGCAGATATTCTGCTAGCACCAAGATAGCTGAGTTCAACACAAACAAAACCAAACTTCATAAAATGAAAAACATTTAGATCATTTCAATCTAAATCACTTCTATATTATTCTGCCCAAACACTTAACCTCATGAACTGGTGAGGAACGATGTCCAAGCGACGATGAAGTTTGAAGAAACATCCACAGTCAACAAACGGTTAACTACAGCTAACCTCCTTAGCTGTGGGGAGTGGCGGCCGTTCGGTCGGCCGGCCAAAACTGCACGTTACCACGGTGATGCGGTCTTGGTTGTCCTCCTTCCAGACCTGGAGAACCGCTTCACTCGGCTTGTAGAGACAGCGTCTCTGTAGGGACTTCTCTGGGACACAGTTTGCTTCTGCAGGCCTCGGAGAGAAAGTAAGCAATGCTTATACCTTAATTTCCCTTTTTATGAATGAATATCGGATGCACAAACAGTAATTCATCCGTACTTATCTTGTGCATATGATCGATGATCGTATGACACCCTTGGATCCAGTTGAAGAGTTTGTCTGTTTGCCAGCAAAGAGACATTAGCACGCTGTATCCCCTCCTGTCCTGATGATTACAGGCGTGGAAGAGGCAGGATGTAGCAAGAGCGGTGCTTTTATTTGGACAGTGGCATCACAGGAAGTCCACAGTTACCCCGTTTCCTGGCTGTGCCGGAAGTAGATTAATGCAATTTTATTTTGAAAGTTCCAGAAAAGTTTGTACCGGAGTTTTAATGTTGAAATCCATGGCTGGGTCCCAGCAGTTGGAACATTGAGGGTGTTTTATGAACCTATAACCCAGGACAGCGTCAGTTATAAAATAAATCAAAATCGACAGGTCAGACTTTTTAAAGATCAGTGATCGGCCAGAAAACTGCAATCTATTGGACCACGTGTTGTTTATATTGGACCATTTGGACGTTGCTGGACGCCAATATGCCTTCTGGCGTCATCAGCCATTTTGTACCCCAGGATAGTCCGCTACTACAAATCCCAGCGGGCACCACGGCTGATAGGACAGGGTATCGCAGCTCTGATGACAAAGTGGGCCATATAACATACTCTGAGACTGCCCACCGTTGCTTTTCAGTTGGGACAGAGAGGCGGATACCGGCATCTGAAGCGCATCATTCTGGAGAAGAAAATCCCACGTGGACTTTCATTTATTCTCCCCGTTGGCCAACGAGAACAAAACTCATAAAAGAGGTTCCTGGGATAAGAAAACCAGGAAACTTTACTTTACCGATCGGAAACGTGGATTTAACACGTAACCAAAGAAAACCACGGAGTTTTCATGGAGACACAATTTTTCCTCCTTGTTTTGTTGTTCCAGTCGACTAGTGACGGTCCGTCATATTCTTCACCTTTCTGCCAAGAAGGCCAAAAAGGACGAGGACGAACCGATCTCCTGAGTTACCCACGGACGCATGGAAACTCTTTCCCTCTTTTTTTTTTCTCTACCTCTCTGCCTCAAGGAAAACTACAACAAGTAAAGTCCGTTCGTTTCTTTTATTTCTTTATTAGAAATAGCTTGGGCAGGATAGAGTAGGATTTTAGGTCATTTAGAATCGCCACTTATAGTCTGATGTGTTCTGAATTGTATGTGCATGCCATTGTTTTTATTGAAACTTGATTGCTGTTGATTTTCGGAAGCCGCCGAGTCTCGCACGTTGTGTTTTGACTGTGTGAACACCTGAGCGCAGGTGCGCTGTAAAATTGAACTGCTATAATAACTTACTCGTACTCGTCGTCTTCCACTTTATCCGGGACCGGGTCGCGGGGGTAGCAGACTCAGCAGAGACGCCCAGACGTCCCCATCCCCAGACACCTCTTCCAGCTCCTCCGGGGGGAGCCCAAGGTGTTCCCAGGCCAGCCGAGAGACATAGTCCCTCCAGCGTGTCCTGGGCCGTCCCCTGGGCCTCCTCCCGGGGACGACATGCCTGAAACACCTCCCGAGGAAGGTGTCCAGGAGGCATCCGGTATAGATGCCCAAGCCACCTCAACTGGCTCCTCTCGATGTGGAGGAGCAGCGGCTCTACTCCGAGCCCCTCCCGGATGGCCGAGCTCCTCACCCTATCTCTAAGGGAGTACCCAGCCACCCTACGGAGGAAGCTCATTTCAGCCGCTTGTATCCGGGATCTCGTTCTTTCGGGCATGACCCAAAGTTCATGGCCATAGGTGATGGTAGGAACGTAAACCGACCGGTAAATCGAGAGCTTCGCTTTCGTCTCAGCTCTCTCTTCACCACAACGGACCGGCACAGCGCCCCATTACTGTGGCAGCCGCACCGATCTGTCTGTCGATCTCCCGCTCCATTCTTCCCTCACTCGTGAACAAGACACCGAGATACTTAAACTCCTCCACTTGAGGCAGGAACTCCCCTCCAACCTGAAGAGGACAAACCACCCTTTTCCGTTCGAGAACCATGGCCTCGGACTTGGAGGAGCTGATCTTCATCCCAGCCGCTTCACACTCGGCTGCGAACCGCCCCAACACATGCTGTAGGTCTTGGCTAGAGGGGGCCAGCAGGACCACGTCATCCGCAAAAAGAAGGGACGAAATCCTCTGGTCCCCAAACCAGACCCCCTCTGGCCCTTGGCTGCGCCTAGAAATCCTGTCCATAAAAGTTATGAACAGGACCGGTGACAAAGGGCAGCCCTGCCGAAGTCCAACATGCACCGGAAAGAGGTCCGACTTAGTGCCGGCAATGCGAACCAAACTCCTGCTCCACTTGTACAGAGACCGGATGGCCCCTAGTAAAGAGCCACCGATTCCATACTCCTGGAGCACCCCCCACAGGGCATCATGAGGGACACAGTCGAATGCTTTCTCCAGGTCCACAAAACACATGTGGACCGGTTGGGCAAACTCCCATGAACCCTCGAGCACCCTGTAGAGGGTATAGAGCTGGTCCAGTGTCCCACGGCCGGGACGAAAACCACACTGCTCCTCCTGAAGCCGGGGTTCGACTATCGGCCGGACTCTCCTTTCCAATACCCTGGCGTAGGCCTTACCAGGGAGGCTGAGGAGTGTGATCCCCCTGTAGTTGGAACACACCCTCCGGTCACCCTTCTTATGAAGGGGGACCACCACCCCAGTCTGCCAATCCAAAGGCACTGTCCTCATCCGCCATGCAATGTTGAAGAGGCGTGTCAACCATGACAGCCCCACAACATCCAAAGACTTGAGGTACTAAGGGCGGATCTCATCCAACCCCGAAGCTTTACCACCGCAGAGCTTTTTAACCACCTCGGTGACTTCAACCTGGGTGATGAAAGAGTCCAACCCCGAGTCCCCAGCCTCTGTTTCCACCAGGCAATGCGTGATGGCAGGATTGAGGAGATCCTCGAAGTACTCCTTCCACCACCCGATAATGTCCCCAGTCGAGGTCAGCAGCCCCCCACCCCCACTGTAAACAGTGTTGGCGAAGCACTGCTTCCCCCTCCTGAGGCGTCAGACGGTTTGCCAGAATCGCTTCGGGGCCAACCGGTAGTCCTTCTCCATGGCCTCACCGAACTCCTCCCAGGTCCGAGTTTTTGCCTCTGCCACCGCCCAGGCCGCGGCACGCTTGGCCCCACGGTATCCCACAAGCCAACCACAGCCGATAGGACTCCTTCTTCAGCTTTACAGCGTCCCTTACCTCCGGTGTCCATCACCGGGTTCGGGGATTGCCGCCACGACTGGCACCGCAGACCTTACGGCCGCAGCTACGGGCAGCAGCATCGACAATAGATGCGGAGAACATGGTCTATTCGGACTCTATGTCTCCAACATCCCTCGGAATCTGGTCGAAGCTCTCCCGGAGGTGAGAGTTGAATACATCCCTGGCCAAGGGCTCCGCCAGGCGTTCCCAGCAGACCCTCACTATGCGCTTGGACCTGCCAAGTCTGTCCGGCTTTCTCCTCCTCCAGCGGATCCAACTCACCACCAGGTCGTGATCAATGGACAGCTCAGCCCCTCTTCACCCGAGTGTCCAAAACATGCGGCCGAAGGTCTGATGATACGACAACAAAACCGATCATTGATCTCCTGCCTAGGGTGTCCTGGTGCCAAGTGCACTGATGGACACCCTTATGTTTGAACATAGTGTTCATTATGGACAATCCGTGACTAGCACAGAAGTCCAATAACAAAACACCACTTGGATTCAGATTGGGGAGGCCATTCCTCCCAATCACGCCTCTCCAGGTTTCACTGTCGTTTCCCACGTGGGCGTTGAAGTCCCCCAGCAGAATAATGGAGTCCCCGGGAGGGGCACTATCCAGCACCCCCGACAGGGACGCCAAGAAGGCAGGGTACTCTGCACTACCACTCAGCCCGTAGGCTGAAATGATAGTCAGAGACCTCTCCCCAACCCGAAGGCGCAGGGATACAACCCTCTCATCCACTGGGGTAAACCCCAACACGAGACGGCTGAGCTGGGGGGCAACAAGCAAACCCACACCAGCCCGCCGCCTCTCCCCGTGGGCCACTCCAGAGTAGAAGAGAGTCCAACCCCTCTCAAGGAGATGGGATCCAGAGCCCACGCTGTGCGTGGAGGCGAGCCCGACTATTTCTAGTCAATATCTCTCGACCTCCCGCTCCAGCTCAGGCTCCTTCCCCCCCAGCAAGATGACATTCCACGTCCCTAGAGCCAGCCTAAGCATCCGGGGACCGGGCCGCCGAGGTTTCCACCTTCGTCCGCCGCCCAATCCTCTTTGCACCGGTCCCTCACGGTTCCCCCTGCAGGTGGTGGGCCCACTGGGGGTGCTATAATAACTTCACGGTGAAAATCAACCATTTTCTTTGTCTTCGACTTGATGTTTACTAATTGCCGCCAAATGTTTTACAACCCTTTGTGTGCGTGGAACCCCAGCGGTGGATGATGTTTTATGACTTGCAGTAACTGAGCTACACTTCGGGAGTGGCATCCTAGAGCTTCGTTCGACCATGTTCCTTTTGTCTGTTGCCATAACTGCTGGTTTGATTTCATACACACTCAATGCTGTTTTATGTTTAGTTAGATATTTTACCCTTTTTGTGTAGAACTTTGTATGTTTGATTAGGGGAAGATTATTGAATCGAAAGAGCGAGTTCTATCAGGGCTATTGATTTAATAAATATTCACGTAGATAAAGAGAAGGCGTTTGTGTTTATTTTGTGCAAGAGTGATTTGTCAGTCAAAATAAGGTCAAAGTTCCCCACGTTTCAGCAGAAACGGTTGATTAAACAGTGACATCTAATAATAGTTATCAATTATTACTGGGAATATAATAATTATCAAGGGCTTTAGGCTACAATTACAACACCAGAGGACATCTCTGATTTCTACTCATAAATGAGGATTTTTGGTTAAGAAATTAATTTTCTCAAATTATGATTTTCAATTATAATTCTTGATAAATATTAATTAATCAATAATCATAATCCCATCAAATCAGTGACCCCTACATTTAACCTCTGAACAACAGAAACCTGGATCCTTCCAGAATCCAGCAGAACCAGGACTCAGAGGTCCAGAAGCTTCAGCTCCTCTCACCTTTCAGCCAGTTTTCCTGTCAGCTGTTCTGGAAGGTTCTGCATCTCTGCACAGCTTCAGAACCACATCCAACATCTCAATGTTCTGCTGTGTAACTGTAATATCAGATCAGAACCATCATCTTAAAGTAGTTTCGTCAACACTTCCAGAACCCGGTCAGGTTGTCAGAGAGAATCTTCTCTTCACTGAAGGTTGTGAGGACCAGGAAGAAGCTGATGGACTCAGGAGAACTCAGAGAGTTTCATGTTCATTTGGACTGAAAGGATGTCCTCATGTCCTCTGATGATAAGACAGAACCAGAACCCTGTTAGTGCTGCAGTGAACTAACGGGCCTAATTTCAACTGGATCTTCTTCCTCCAACATGTCAGGAATCAAACTAGAGGACAAGAACATCTGAAGTGTTGCTTCATTTCTTCTGGTTGGTCCACATTGAAAAGACTGAGCTGCTGAAAACTGGTCCCACTGAGAGCCTGTCTGGTTCTGGTCTCCAGTTGGACCTGTCCTTGTCTTTCTGCCAGTCTGAGGGAACCAGGAGCTAGATGAAGATGTTGGATCAACATGTTGAAGCTGTGAAGAACTGCAGCAGCAGCTTGAACACAGTGTTGACTGCTGGTTGGGTCAGTCTGCAGGGTTCTGCTGGGTCTCCTGTCCACACTGAGGACTTTCTGTCCAACAGTCGGTTCTGCTGCTGATTGGACCCACAGCAAAGACAACACTGTCTCTGTTCAGTGGAGACATGGGGCCCATTTGAGACTGGAACCAGTCCAGCATGTTGGACCTTCATCCAGTCAAAGAAAATGTCCTCAGACCTCCTGCTGCTGTCTGTCCAACTCATCTTGTCCTTTGTTGTCTTCTCAGTCCAACAGGTGGAGGTGGATTCAGGGGTGGAGTCGGTCCTGCTGCCCTGCAGAACCACAGTTCACCTGCCTGAAGATGCTACAGTGGAGTGGAGGGACAGATACAACAGGAAGGTCCATGTGTATGAGAACGGTTCTGATCATCCTGAAGAACAGGACCAGTTCTACAGAACCAGAACCAAGATGAATGAAGACCTGCTGAGAACTGGAGACCTCAGTCTGACTCTGAAACATCCCACAGATGGAAACAGCGACATCTACACCTGCATCGTCTCCAGCAGGGAGGGAAACATCTTGATGAAGAAACAAGTTGATCTCCAGGTCAAAGGTCAGTGGTTTAAATCTGATGTTGTTGTATTTTTCCAATCAGCTGATTAGTTGTGATCAATAGTGATCAGAGGCTCATTAGAAGGTGGAAGAGTCAAAGTAAATGTGATGTAATGAGTGCAGCATGTTTCCATAGCAACACATTAGAATGATGAAGATGAGGAACCAGTGCAGGAGGCAGAGGTCCAGTCCAGACAGGGACCAGTTTCCAGCTCCAGGTTTTCATCACTTCTCATGACAAACACTAATCTGATCAATGGAAGCCTTGGTGGGACTGAAGAAGCAGCTGGACGCTTTGACTCGGGACCATTTCCACTGCTGGAGAAACGGGTTTGGGTTCAGAACCGACAGACGGATCAGAAGAGAAACATCAGCATTTAAGTTCCTGCAGCTTTAGAACCAGAACCGCTGGTTTCACATCTGACAGGAACATTTGTCCTGAAATCAGCAGAACCAACATCACATCAAGATTTGCAGCATTTCTCACTAAATTCACATGATAGCAGAAGAACTGAGGCCCAGGTTCTGATAGGTTCTTCCAAGGGAACTGTTTGGATCAGCACAGGAACATTTCTGTCTGACTATAATAACTAGTTGGAGGTCCAACAGAGAGGTGGTTCTGGTTCTGTTTCAGAGACATTTAACCTCTGACCACCATCAGAAATACCTTGATCCTTCCAGAATCCAGCAGAACCAGGCCTCAGAGGTCCAGAAGCTTCAGCTCCTCTCACCTTTCATCCAGTTTTCCTGTCAGCTGTGCTGGAAGGTTCTGGATCTCTGCACAGCTTCAGAACCACATCCAACATCTCAGTGTTGTGCTGTGTAACTGTAATCTTGGATCAGAACCATCACCATACAGTAGTTTCATCAACACTTCCAGAACCCGGTCAGATTGTCAGAGAGAATCTTCTCTTCACTGAAGGTTGTGAGGACCAGGAAGAAGCTGATGGACTCAGGAGAACTCAGAGAGCTTCATGTTCATTTGGACTGAAAGGACGTCCTCATGTCCTCTGATGATGAGACAGAACCAGAACCCTTTTTCCACTGCAGTGAACTAACGGACCTCATTTCAACTGGATCTTCTTCCTCCAACATGTCAGGAATCAAACTAGAGGACAAGAACATCTGAAGTGTTGCTTCATTTCTTCTGGTTGGTCCACATTGAAAAGACTGAGCTGCTGAAAACTGGTCCCACTGAGAGCCTGTCTGGTTCTGGTCTCCAGTTGGACCTGTCCTTGTCTTTCTGCCAGTCTGAGGGAACCAGCAGCTAGATGAAGATGTTGGATCAACATGTTGAAGCTGTGAAGAACTGCAGCAGCAGCTTGAACACAGTGTTGACTGCTGGTTGGGTCAGTCTGCAGGGTTCTGCTGGGTCTCCTGTCCACACTGAGGACTTTCTGTCCAACAGTCGGTTCTGCTGCTGATTGGACCCACAGCAAAGACAACACTGTCTCTGTTCAGTGGAGACATGGGGCCCATTTGAGACTGGAACCAGTCCAGCATGTTGGACCTTCATCCAGTCAAAGAAAATGTCCTCAGACCTCCTGCTGCTGTCTGTCCAACTCATCTTGTCCTTTGTTGTCTTCTCAGTCCAACAGGTGGAGGTGGATTCAGGGGTGGAGTCAGTCCTGCTGCCCTGCAGAACCACAGTTCACCTGCCTAAAGATGCTACAGTGGAGTGGAGGGACAGATACAACATTAAGGTGCATGTGTATGAGAACGGTTCTGATCATCCTGAAGAACAGAACCAGTTCTACAGAACCAGAACCAAGATGAATGAAGACCTGCTGAGAACTAAAGACCTCAGTCTGACTCTGAAACATCCCACAGATGAAGACAGTGACATTTACACCTGCATCGTCTCCAGCAGGGAGGGAAACATCCTGTTGAAGAAACAAGTTGATCTCCAGGTCAAAGGTCAGTGGTTTAAATCTGATGTTGTTGTATTTTTCCAATCAGCTGATTAGTTGTGATCAATAGTGATCAGAGGCTCATTAGAAGGTGGAAGAGTCAAAGTAAATGTGATGTAATGAGAAGCGCACAAAAAATGTACATTATAAATGTAAATAGCACGTACTGAGGTCCAGGTTCTGATGGGTATTTCCAAGGGAACCGTTTGGATCAGCACAGGAACATTTCTGTCTGGTTCTCACTAACTAGCTGGACCTCCAACAATAATCAGATGTTTGTGTTTCGTCAGTGGAACCAGAGAACCACTCGGTACCAACAGGTGAGTCCACAGAGTCCAGAGAAGATCTCAAAGATCACATGATGAAAGCAACCAGAACCAGAGGTGACTCATGGCTCGGTTCTACAGACAAGATGTTGCTCATTGAAACAAGTCCTCTACTGTTGAAGGTCTGACAGAACCAAACTGAACTGGTCCTCAAGCTTCTGTCAGAAACACACAGAACCTCTTCCTGATTGGTCCACCAACTCACGCTGCCTATTATGTAATGTTGATCCATCCATCCATCCATCATCCATCCATCCATCATTCATCCATCCATCATCCATCCCTCCATCCATCATCCATCCATCCATCATTCATCCATCCCTCCATCCATCATCCATCCATCCATCATCCATCCATCATCCATCATTCATCTGTTGTGGAATTTTCTTATCAAAGTGGGTAGAAGTTGACTCATAACAAGAGAAAATCCGGACTTTTTCTTATAAGTTTTATTCAAAGGCATTCAGCGTTTGAAGACCCTGACACTGAGGTTAGTCAGTGAAACAGAGCCCCGATCAACATTTACATACAGTATTTATACCAGAACATGACTGTGTTATCTCAACTTCCAAGAGTCTGTGTTTTATGACCCAAACCCTTCTTGAGTTCAAAGGTGACATGGTTATCTAGGAACAGACCTAACTGCCCTTCCTGACATCATCCTAAATGATGGGTCTTAACCATTAAACTCTCCAGCATTGGAATTTAGAGTCCATCTGCTCTAAAAAACAGAACACTAACAAAACACAGAGGTCAGAGGTGAGAGGTAGATGGAAGGTCACCTGTGGGTGATAAAACACAGAATCAAATGAGAGAGGTGAAGGGAATATCAGAGCACTTTAAAAGAATTTTCCATTACACTCCTTTCTTCTGATTACAAGATAATCACAAAACTAAAAGAAAATTCTACAAAACCATCACCCAAAGCTTATAATCAAAGTAAAACTAATAAAAGAAAAGAATACATAACAAATACATGTGTTATGTCATGGCTTCCTCTAAGATCTACTGTAAAGCATCTCAAGCAACATAAAATCCATCGGTATCCATACCATCTGCCACTGTAAATGCAGAATCATCACAATCATGACAAACAGAAATTAAGTTCACATCCTCATCAACAGGCAACACAGAAAAACGTACCAGTCTCATCACCATTCCCCTAACCATTGGAATAATACAACATGAAAGAAACATCAAAATCAAAAAGAAACATAAAAGAATCACTCCAATCTTTACTAACCAAGATCTCCATCCACCAGTAAAGAACCAAGACCAAGGATTCCAAGAGGAACTCATATTCTCCTTCTGTTGGGTCGTCAGCAAGTCCTCAAACTTATCATGGATACTCGTCATGTTCTTAGACACATCGGGAATAAAAGTGCAACATTGTTCCCCAATTAAATGACAAACGCCACCCCTCTCAGCTAACAGATAATCCAAAGCCATTCTATTTTGCAAACTCATAGTTCTTATAGCCTGCTGCTCCGTAGTTAGAACAGTGAAACCTTCCTCAGATAAAGCAGTAAGATTTTCTAACTCAACTGACAACTCATTAATCCTATGGGCGGCGTTAGCAGCACCATAATTAGGAAAAATTGTACCCAAAATCCCTTTCCAATGTGGGATCCTAGCTCTCTTTTGCCGTTTGAGCATTGTCTTCCTCTCTAATAATGGGCTGAGTGAATCATAAGTCGTGACTGTAGGTAGTAAATGAGCTAGATAACATACTCCAGACCAATTAGCAGGCAGATACAGATATGATCTGTTTCCACACATCCAAACCATGTTCTTAGGACACGAGAACCCATCTCTACTAGGAAAAGTAACAAGAACCCTGGTTAATTTACCTGCCATGCCATACAATTGACTTCCATTCGGTAAGGCTGTAAGATTAAGAGTTAACACAAAAGGATCTGGAGCCAAAGATTCTGAAATAGTATACGGATCAGTTCTGACAGGACAAGGTCCAGAAAATCTCAAAGTATTTAGAAGCACAGCAACAGTTTTCTCTTAAATTAATCCAAATTTACTGATGCTGAAACCTTTTGCTAATTCTTTGTACTGTAACTCTGTAATAATAACTACAATCCTGAGAGTTATTGTTATAATTCTCTTTTTGTTTGGCTCAATTTGATCGCAGCTGCATTGCAGAATTTCAAGTTAAATGCAAAGAAGTATGTTTAATTTAATTCAATTCAAATTCAAAGATACTTTATTGATCCCCGAGGGGAAATTAGAAAAGTCAGCATTGACATTTTTATGTTATACCCAAACTAAACAAAACTGCAGTGTTTGACTTAATCATAAATTAAGATAAGAAGCTTGTCTCCAAACTGGACTTTTTTCCACATAGTGTTTCAAAAAGAACAAACATCATTTTCTTTAATTTGGCTATTTAAATTTTGAGAGTCGGGGAGAACTTATCACTAGAACCCCTCTTTAATAATCCAATGGTGATAAATGTTCCAATATTTTATCTCTTAGTAATCTGAAATCACCTTGTGTATCTTTGTACTCCTATGTATTCCTTTAATCTTTAAACCCTAAGAAATCAAACAAGGAGACTTGAGTTTGAGCCGACCATCCTCTTACTGTTAAGAGAGCCTTTATTTCTTTTCTTTTCCTAAAATAAAGGATTTTACTTGTCTTTATTCCGTTATACAAGTCCTAACCTTGGTTCCAAAACAAACCTCTTCAACCCCAATCTGTGTCCCCAGAGTAGAAATTTTGAGTATTATTGCATTTCAAAGTCACCAAAATGACTGGAACTCATCATTGGCTTAGATCTATTTTAATAAGTAATCAGCCTACCTTTAATTAAGTATTATAATTTCATGGACCCAAAATCTATGGCTTACAGGCTTCAGGAGTCCAGGAACCACAAGTTGAATACTACTGCATTGAACAATGGTGTTAACTTTCTGCAGAGATTGAAGGATTGGCTAAATATATTATTTCTGCTTGGACAATAATCAGATTTAAAATTATTAGTTCACAGCTCCTAATTTACCTCAGATCATATTTGCTTCTAACCCAGTTCATAAGAAGCTTCAGACAAACATTATGCTAAAAAGCCAAAAACAAAACAAAAACCAGATCTGTTTTAAAATAAAGAAAAAGCATCCTTAAAAACTTGTTACTGTGGTGGAAAATAACTCCACGGTTCTGAGGGCCTTTTCATGCAGAATCTTTTAGGAAACATGAGATTAGTTTAATTTTTGTGTGGTACCACTGTCCAATCAGATTCTTTCTAAATAACCCAATTTTTTCATACTCATTTTAAAGGTTTGTTTTACCAAGGGAAATATGTTTAACAAAACCAATTACTCTCAAAAGTTTTAAAAGTTTTTAGCTGGTGATATCTTAGAAAACAACAAGTGTTTTAATATTTCTGTGCAACACAGAACTGATCAGGTGTCCTTTCCTTCTCCAAAGGGAGAAAAAAGAACCTGCAGAACCAAATCTTTCATAGTTTTTGTCAGGACCTGATATAAGGTACAGTGTAAATAAACACGCTGCATGAATCAGAAGAGGGAAGAAAAAAAACACTAATATAACCTCATCCCAGCAGCTGCTGTGAAAAACAATGAATTTGTACTTTCCACAAGCGTCAGTTAGCACTTGCGGACAAAAACTGCACCAAACTGTAAGTACTGTGTCAGAGACTGTATGAAGACCATCTGCAGTAGAACTAAGACTGTTTTAATGAGGTCTCTACCCATTAGATTTATGGGATACAAACTCTGACAACAGAAAATAATATCTGAAGGAGAAACCCATCAGGTGTTACGCATGCGCTGGGTTTTAAAAATGCTCCTTCATGAGATCTGTCCTGAGAATAACATAGAAACACTTGGTTACTGCTGAGTTTTGGAGATGTTGTAACTTCCTCTGCTTTTAATAACTTTTAATAACTAGAATAATTGACCCTGAATATTCCACGACGAAAGAGAACTTGCTTCTCTAAAATAATTAACTGGAAAGTATCAAATGAGTTAAGTTATCACCTTTTTAAAGATACTTTTCTAACCCTAAAATAATATTTTAACCCGCTATATCTGTCAACGTCAAGTAAGCATCACATGAGAAGCGGTTAATAAGCGTTCTTTATTGCAGAAAATAGGAAAAGATTTATGCAAATGTGTGTGTGTTTGTACGTTACCCCCATCAGTTTCTAAATCGCTCCAGAGTCAGACTGTCATGGCACACAGTCCTCTATCAGTCCAAAAAACAACCAGGCCCTTCCCAGGTCTGTTGGTGAGACATTCAATCATTCTTTGTCCACTTTAACTTCTCCAGGAGGGAGAAAGAAGAAACTTTGCTCCGGTTTCTCTTCTGCCCGCATAAGATGTGCTTTCAATATAAATCCAGTGTATCACTCTTCTGGCTCTTGCAAACAGCATGGATCGTTGTCCATCTCAGAGAATCTGGATTTTCTTCTGAGTTTCGTTTTTTTTTTTTTTGTAGAAAGTCACACTGCGATTTTCAACATGCAGGAAGGCAGATCTCTCTCTTTCAGGCCGTGCTGGAGAAGCGTCTCTGGTGGAGTAGCCTTGGAGAAGGGCAGGTTTCTAAAATCCAGACTCAAAAACGCAGATGTTGAACTCAAATCCCATATATGTGTGTATTTGTGTGTGAGAGAGGCAAAAGAAAAGTTTAGTATAGGTTCAGATTTTGCACAAAGAAATATTATCAGTCAGTCAGTCAGTTGTCCACCTGCCTGTCACTTCCTTCCACAACATGAACTATACTCCTTTCTAAAACAACTTTATTTTCGCATCTCTAATGTCCCTTTTCACTTTTACCTTCTTTACCGACTGATCGCAATATTTAAGACAAACGAAACTTCCTTCAGGAAAGTTTTAACTCTTTAACCCCTTAATTGATGCACTCTGTGCTTTTTAATCTTTTCTTATGTTTTTTATTTATTTATTTTTCCATCAACTGTTTTACTTGAAACTTTTTAAACTATTTAGCTTATTTACACTCAAACTTCCACGCTGTGAAAAACCAAACTTATCTTCCAAATTAAAGCACATTTAACACAATCATCCCCAATTTTTCCTTTCATTATTTTATAAATCAGAGTCTGAAGAAGGAGACACCCCTGATGCCTCAAGGTTCCGGAACCATTTTTTTTTTTTACCCGTTCAGCGGCACGTCTGCCCACTGGCTTTTCTCCTTTATGAGGTGTAGAAAATTGCTAAAAACCACCCGCAAAACCCTGTGTTTTGCTTTATCTTATTGTTACCAATAAGAACCTCCCTGCAATTCCTTTTGCAGGGTAACCGGGCCCTCAGCTGATGTCCTCCCTCTCGCAACTCTGGAACCTAATTAATTAGTTAGGAGATGATGGTTAATGTGTAATAAAAATAATAATATACATTATATCATACAGAGCAACTTCTCACCCAGATATATTTGAAGACAAATTGTTCGGATCTAATCAGCCAGACGCCGCAGGCGGGCATGAGGACTCCACTACCGTAATATGGAGGTGGACTGAGGACAACTCTCAGGCTGGCCAGGCGTCCGTGTCCCATCCTGCGGTCTCCTCTGGCACGTTAGATCCTGTTCGTGACGCCAAAATTGTTGTGGAATTTTCTTATCAAAGTGGGTAGAAGTTGACTCATAACAAGAGAAAATCCGGACTTTTTCTTATAAGTTTTATTCAAAGGCATTCAGCGTTTGAAGACCCTGACACTGAGGTTAGTCAGTGAAACAGAGCCCCGATCAACATTTACATACAGTATTTATACCAGAACATGACTGTGTTATCTCAACTTCCAAGAGTCTGTGTTTTATGACCCAAACCCTTCTTGAGTTCAAAGGTGACAAGGTTATCTAGGAACAGACCTAACTGCCCTTCCTGACATCATCCTAAATGATGGGTCTTAACCATTAAACTCTCCAGCATTGGAATTTAGAGTCCATCTGCTCTAAAAAACAGAACACTAACAAAACACAGAGGTCAGAGGTGAGAGGTAGATGGAAGGTCACCTGTGGGTGATAAAACACAGAATCAAATGAGAGAGGTGAAGGGAATATCAGAGCACTTTAAAAGAATTTTCCATTACACATCCATCCCTCCATCCATCATCCATCCATCCATCCCTCCATCCATCATCCATCCATCATTCATCCATCCATCCATCCATCCATCATCAATCCATCATCCATCCATCCATCATCCTTCCATCCATCTTTCATCCATTCATCCCTCCATCCATCATCCATCCATCATTCATCCATCCATCCATCATCTATCCATCATCCATCCATCCATCATTCATCCATCCATCATCCATCCATCATTCATCCATCCGTCATTCATCCATCATCCATCCATCATTCATCCATCATCCATCCATCATCCATCCATCCATCATTCATCCATCCATCATCCATCCATCCATCATTCATCCATCCATCCATCATCAATCCATCATCCATCCATCCATCCATCATTCATCCATCATTCATCCATCCATCCATCCATCATCAATCCATCATCCATCCATCATCCTTCCATCCATCATTCATCCATCCATCCCTCCATCCATCATCCATCCATCTATCCATCATCCATCCATCCATCCATCATCCATCCATCCATCATTCATCCATCCATCATCCATCCATCCATCATCCATCCATCATTCATCCATCCATCATTCATCCATCATTCATCCATCATCCATCCATCCATCCATCATCCATCCATCCATCATTCATCCATCCATCATCCATCCATCCATCATCCATCCATCATTCATCCATCCATCCCTCCATCCATCCATCCATCATCCATCCATCCATCATTCATCCATCCATCATCTATCCATCCATCATCCATCCATCCATCATTCATCCATCCATCCATCCATCATCAATCCATCATCCATCCATCCATCCATCCATCATTCATCCATCCATCATCCATCCATCATTCATCCATCCATCCCTCCATCCATCCATCATTCATCCATCCCTCCATCCATCATCCATCCATCCATCATTCATCCATCCATCATTCATCCATCCATCCCTCCATCCATCCATCCATCATCCATCCATCATCCATCCATCATCCATCCATCCATCATCAATCCTTCATCCATCCATCATTCATCCATCCATCATCAATCCATCATCCATCCATCATTCATCCATCCATCCCTTCATCCATCATCCATCTATCCATCATCCATCCATCATTCATCCATCCATCCCTCCATCCATCATCCATCCATCATCCATCCATCATTCATCCATCCATCCCTCCATCCATCATCCATCCATCCATCATTCATCCATCCCTCCATCCATCATCCATCCATCCATCATTCATCCATCCATCATTCATCCATCCATCCATCATCCATCCATCCATCATCCATCCATCATTCATCCATCCATCATCCATCCATCCATCATCAATCCATCATCCATCCATCATCCATCCATCCATCATTCATCCATCCATCATCAATCCATCATCCATCCATCATCCATCCATCATTCATCCATCCATCCCTCCATCCATCATTCATCCATCCATCCATCCATCATTCATCCATCCCTCCATCCATCATCCATCCATCCCTCCATCCATCATCCATCCATCATCCATCCACGTCAAGCAGAGCTTTAAAGCGTCGGCTGTGATGCTAAATCTGTTGGGTTTTTTCTTGGCACCCAGACAACAATTCTGAGCTACTCTGCCGGACAGAACACGGTTAAAAAAAACTGTTTAACTGGGAATGAAGGTCCAGATTCAACCTTGAAGAACTTTCTCCTGAACATCTGTAGAAGTTCCTCTGTAGGAGATGGGTCCAGATATTTGGCTGTGAAGTTCTGGAAGAATCCAGCAGACAGTTTGGTCCAGTTTGGAGGCCTTAAGTCCAGAAGTCCCACTGAATGTGGATCAGGAGAGTTTTGTCTCTTCAAGCTGTGGTTCTGCTCTCAGAGACTGAAACTTTGGCCCGTTTGCTTCATCCTGCTAACATGTTCCAAGGTCCAACAGAACCGATGGACCAGAACCACTCAGTGATGGAGTTTGTTTGGAAGAAGCACCAGATCTGAGGTCTGTCTGAGCAGCAGCTGATCCACTGAAGATCATTTCCACAGTAAACTGGATCAGAACCAGTGATGGTGTTTGGTTCTGAATCTTCAGGCTGCTTCTCACGTGATGTTGATGAGAACTTGGTGTCTCTGCAGGGATCCAGCTTCTTCTCTCCAAACATCATGTTGGTGAAGAACAAAGAGATCAGCTGCAGCTTTAGAACCAGAACCTAGTGAGTTCTTCATGGGTTCTGGTTCTGCAGCAGCAGAGTGAGAAAGATCATCTGGATAGATCTGACAGAGATGTAGAGATGATCTGAGTAGATCCTGCTGCTGCTGCAGGAACAAGGAGGCTGTGATGTGATGAAGATGTGTGTGTCATGAAGCAGCTGCACACTGCCGTGCAGCAGCACATGGACTAAACATCTCAGCATCAGGATTCTGATCATCTGCAGAACCTTTCTGTTACCTTCTGCTCTCATCTTCTTCTGGCCTTCAGCTTTCTACACAATCAGTCAATAAAGTGATGAAGAGCTGCTGCTGCTGCTGTCTCTACAACTCATCTTCCTCTTTGTTGTTCTCTCAGTCTGTCAGGTGGAGGTGGAGGAGGGGGCGGAGTCTGTCCTGCTGCCGTTCAGAACAACACCTGAGCTGCCAGAAGATGCTAAAGTGGAGTGGATGGAAATCAGAGACAGGAGGGTCCATGTGTATAAGAATGGTTCTGATCAGCTTGACAAACAGGACCAGTTCTACAGAAACAGAACCAAGATGAATGAAGAACTGCTGAAAACTGGAGACCTCAGTCTGGTTCTGAGACGTCCCACAGATGGAGACAGTGGAGAGTACAGATGTAGAGTCTCCAGCGAGAACATCTGGAGACGGAAAACAGTTCATCTCATAGTCAAAGGTTTGTCTCTCTGTCTTCTGTCCATCTGTCTTCTGTCCATCTGTCTTCTGTCCATCTATCTTCTGTCCATCTATCTTCTGTCCATCTGTCTTCTGTCCATCTATCTTCTGACTGACTGTCTTCTGTCTCCTCAGCAGCAACAGTTCCGGTCCAGAACCAACCAGAGGACATCAGGACCAGAAGCAGCTCCACTGATCCGACTCCTCTGATGGCTGAACATCAAGTCTGATCAGTTTGTTGATCCATCTTTGATTACTGATCCAATCTGACTTTGGATCAGAGAGAAGATCTCAGTGAAGGTTCTGATGGATCATCAGAGGAACCTTGATCCAGTCTGCAGACTCTATTGATCAGTATTGATTATAGAGAACTTGAAGCCTTTTCAGGTAGAAGAATCGGACTCAACCTGGGTGTAAATAAGTCAGGTGGATGTTTTTAGTTAAAGATCAGAACCAGTTTAGGTTCTAAGAGGTCCAATCCAGCAGTTGTTCTCAAATTGAATGTATGAAGGTAACTGGATCATTTCTGCTGCCTGTGTCTGAGCTGGAGAACCATTTTATGAGGACTGGTTGTGGTTTTAAATGGACCAGTGAGTACTGGTGTCTTTCTGGAGATGATTGTGAAGACTTTGATGGAGTCGGTCAGAGAAATAATTCCCTGCTGATCCTGTGAGGTCTTCTCCTTAAACACCTCCACACAGTCTGGTTCTGGTGTTCTGGTGGTTCTGGTAAATGCACGTTGCAGCGTTTCTCTGCTCGGATCAGAACCTGGAGGGAAACTGATGAAGTCATTAATAAAGTCCAGTGAGACGTCCTGGATCAGTGTTCTGGTTCCCGACAGGTCCGATGCTTTGACTTTCTGCAGAACCTGAACCTCATCCATGGATTGGGTTTAGATCAGCTGTGGAGCTACGCTCACTGGCCACTTTATTAGGGACCCCTGTTGATTGGCTCGTTAACACAGTGAAGTGAAATGAATTATGATAGAAATGAAGAACCACCCAGAACCCTCTGTCCAGATGTTCTTCTGACATCATCATTGATCTCAAGGCCGTCCCTGGCAAGGCACATTCATCCTAGGCAGCTTTCGATGAGCTCATTTCATCTTCAGTGTCAACTACCATGAGTCCATCTACAACCTCCATACGTTCATCCAAACCACAGTTTTCAACATTGATGTGGGAAGAAAAGTCCCAGAGTCTGGGAGCTAAGAGCTAAACTGAGTTTAAACTCTAGAAGAGAAACTATTTATTACATTTAAACAAGGCATGGCTGCCTGGTTAGGATTTACATCTAAAACCAACCTGTAGAAACATCTCATTAACAGTCTAGTTGGAAGCTTGGAGCAGGTTTGGTTCTGGTGGTTCTGCTCAGATATTTGTTTTCCTGTTTATTTGGGAGCGGCAGGTCATACTTGGGATCTGACTGACCTTTGACCTTTCTATCCAGCTTACAGCTGAGTCTCCTAGAAACATCAGACCAGCTGTGGAGATGATGGGGTGACATTAATTATGCATCATTAATAAATATTAATAATTATGCAGATTTTTATGTTTTTGGGAAATAAAAATCCTTCTTCAGACTCATTAATATTTACTGAGTCTGATTTAATTATTAATGTTTTACTATAGTTTATCAACACTACAGGCTGAGGTCAGTATTAAGTTCCAGTGGTACCAAAGTGGGTCCAACAGGCCCGGGTCAGAGCTTCATGTCTGATGTTCTGATTAAACTAGAATTTTATTGTTTGGATCTATGAGTAAAAACCTAAATATTTAAATCAGAGTAAAACTGGGAACTCTTTATGACCTTAAATCAACTTTAGATCTTCTCCAGGTTGGTCGATTGATCAGAGGTAAAACCCACTGATGGCTGAGCTGGGACCCATCAGGTAGCTCTATTTGTTATAAATATACAAACACTGAATTTATTTTAATTAATCAACATAACCTGCAGTTTATGACATTTTGTTGGTTTGTTCATTCAAAGCATTTCTAGATAAAACATTAAAACAAGCTAAAGCTAACTGCTTTGGTTTAACACTGAGGGGTTTTCTGCAGGTTTTATTCTCTGGTTTTGGTTTCATTTCTTTCCAAGCTGCTCTGAAGAATCGTTTCTATTGGTCAGCCACAAACAAACAGGAACATCATGTCTGAAATGTTAGAAACAAACTACAGAACCGCAGGTTAAACATGTTGAAGCTGCAGAGGAACCATCGTGCTGCTGTGGTTAGAACAGTTCAGACCAAACATTGAAAACAGAAAATAACTGAAGTTACTGAGAACATTGAACACCACACTGATAATGAAACATTGAAATACATTCAGGAGACCTTTGTGTCCGTCTTGCTGAACTCATTTCCAGAGAAAGAAGCAGATCTTCAGCAGAAGTAGATCTTTATCTGCAGGCTGAAGATGAGCTGACAGCTGGACATTTCTGCTGGAACTGGAGGACCTCAGTGAAGAATGGACCACTTCTGGTTCTGCTGGAAGTTCTGAAAAATACAAACTAAGAAAATCAAACTCAACCAAAGACAAATAAGAAGAACATTTACTAATAACCGATACTGAGCACCCTGTTTTTCCTTTTGTGTGCGTTTTATGGACATTAAGTAAGTACGAAGCCGCTGTGGCACATTTATAGTACCTTTCCTTGAATATTTGTGTCTTTAGGTTTGTTACTTCGAACTACAGGCGTTGGACAATGAAACTGAAACACCTGTCATTTTAGTGTGGAAGGTTTCATGGCTAAATTGGACCAGCCTGGTAGCCAGTCTTCATTGATTGCACATTGCACCAGTAAGAGCAGAGTGTGAAGGTTCAATTAGCAGGGTAAGAGCACAGTTTTGCTCAAAATATTGAAATGCACACAACATTATGGGTGACATACCAGAGTTCAAAAGAGGACAAATTGTGGCATTCCCTTGGCCCAATACTTGTGCTAGATGGGCTGCCAAGGACTACCGAACCATTCTTGAGGACCATGTGCATCCAATGGTTCAAACATTGTATCCTGAAGGCGGTGCCGTGTATCAGGATGTCAATGCACCAATACACACAGCAAGACTGGTGAAAGATTGGTTTGATGAACATGAAAGTGAAGTTGAACATCTCCCATGGCCTGCACAGTCACCAGATCTAAATATTATTGTGCCACTTTGGGGTGTTTTGGAGGAGCGAGTCAGGAAACGTTTTCCTCCACCAGTATCACATAGTGACCTGGCCACTATCCTGCAAGAAGAATGGCTTAAAATCCCTCTGACCACTGTGCAGGACTTGTATATGTCATTCCCAAGACGAATTGACGCTGTATTGGCTGCAAAAGGAGGCCCTACACCATACTAATAAATTATTGTGGTCTAAAACCAGGTGTTTCAGTTTCATTGTCCAACCCCTGTAGTTTCATAGTGTTGAGCCACGTGACTAATTAACGTTAGGCTGTAGTTTGTATCTGCCCTCCATGAAGAGCTAGATGACATGTGAGTTAGGCCTTATGTTTAACGTTAGTTCACTAGTATGTGCATCTGTGATATGCATTTATGTTTATTATAATGTTAACTGAAATGACTTATGTCAGTGTTTGAGTCAGGTTACAACAGACATTAAAGAGTAACTATGGAGAGGGAAATTGTTACACTTTGTTGATGTATCACACTGCTGTGGATAGAGATATTAATGTGACAGTTTTTATGTTACTTATTATAATACCTATTGTACAGTTTTCCTCTGTTTTTCTTTGTAGACACACCTGTGGATTTGATGACTCCTGATTTACCATATTAAAGCTGATTAAAGGATTTCTGGCCGGAATCTTTCTGTAGTGTTCACATCACAAACCAAACCACTATTCTATCTAATCCTTGACATGGTCCTTTGAGCTGGAGTGGGATTCTTCTGACACTATGGAGTCAGCACATGATAATCAGCAGCCGGAGTCTTCTATCCGTCCTAAAAGAAATCATCGTCTTCCCCAGCATTTGGCGCAATATGATGTCGATCTCCTTCCCTCTCAGCAGTCTGTTGCCCAAGACTCCTCAATTGCTCCAGGACAACCAGGCCAGGCCAATTAACCAGGGATAGGAGTTCGATTGGTTACCCGTCATCTGCATCCTCACGACGGTCTTCTCTGTCATCACGCAGGCTCAGTCTAATTGAGGGTTACATTCCTCCAAAGATGCTGTGATGCCTAAATTACGTAGTATTGAACGTAAACTGGCCAAAGACAATGCTAGAGCGGCCTCCTACTTTAAAGAGATGGTGAAAACTTGTTCAATCTGGCTACGTGGCAGAGATCTCGCCAGAAGAGGCATCAAAGTCCACAGAGTCATGGTATGTGCCCCATCATATGGTACACCATAATGGAAAGGATAGAGTAGTTTTTAACTCTTCCTTTTCTCTAAATGCCTTATCCCTGAATGATCAACTACTACCTGGCCCCACTCTCGATCCCACCATGATTGGAGTTTTTCCTGCGGTTTTGATATCACGCAGTGGCCTTCAGTGGGGACATTAAGTCTATGTTTCACCAAATCCGCTTATTGCGTTGTGATAAACCGCTCCTAAGATTCGTGTGGCAGGATATGCAACGAATGTCTGAACCTCGTATCTACCAATGGGAAGTGCTACCCTTTGGAACGACGTGTAGTCCCTGTTGTGCCATCTATGCTTTACAGCAACACGTCAGAGACCGTGAACCACCAGACTCCCTACTCATGCAGGTGGTCGAAAACTCATTCTATGTGGACAATTGCCTCCATAGTGTGAGAAAAGTGAGGATGCTAGAGCTCTGATCGATAAGCTGTGAGTTCTTCTGAGCAAAGGAGGATTTGAGATACGACAGTAGGCCTGTAATGTTCCTGAAGTAGTCTCACACCTCCCCCCTGAGGCACGGTCAGATAGCAGTGAACTATGGCTATCTAAAACCAGGGACAACTTGTATGAGCCCATGCTAGGACTGCAGTGGGATTGTTTGAATGACACTTTAAGCAACAAACATTGTGATACTGAATCTTCAGTTGCCACCCTTCGCAATGTCTACAGCATCCTGGCTAGGCTTTATGACCCTTTGGGCTACATGGTGCCATTCACCGCACGATGTAAAGTGTTGATCCAGGATATGTGGAAGACCAATGTCGGTTGGGATGACGAAATCCTATCGGCTGATCTTTTGGACAAATGGATGAGTTGGGTCCACGAAATTCCCATTATACAACAGCTCAAGCTGATTCATCCTTATGCACCAGCAACAGTTGATGCTGAGTCAGCAACACGTTGCATAGATATCTTCTGTGATGCTTCTGAATGTGCCTACGGATCAGTAACATGCAGACAATAGATGACCATCAACACAGCTATGTTACCTTTGTCTTTGCAAGATCAAGAGTCGCACCTCGTAAGCAGTTGTCCATCCCGCAACTTGAGCTCAGTACTGCTCTAACCGGCACACAGCTAGCCAATTTCATAGAGACAAAGCTTTCTGACCACATTACTCTTTTTTCAGACTCTACAACTGCACTATACTGGATTAAATCAGACTCATGCCACTACAAAGTGTTCGTGAGAACCTGCATTTCGGAGATTCAGAATCTCACTAATGCAGACCAGTGGCGGTGTATTGACTCTCTAAGTGATCCGGCTGATGATATAACTCATGGCCTCGCTCTGCAAGAGATGGTGCATGATCACCGTTGGAACTGGGGTCCACATTTCCTCTAACTTTCATTCGAGATGGAACCAGACCTAATAGAGGTTAGGAAATCTGCCTTTGTGGCAACTGTCAGTACTTCGTCCACTGAACTTCCTGACCCCAGCAAGTTCTCAATCTGGAAAGGGCTTCTTCACGAAACTGTTAGGTCCCTTCATGGGGCGGCTTATGTCAGCACTCTAGTCACCTGTTCGGCTGCTGACTACCTGCAAGCAGAGAGACTGGTTTTACAGAAAGATCAAGGAGACAGTTTTGCAGAAGAATTGAGAGTTCTCAAGGCTTGACGGACACTGCATTCATATAGTTGCCGTGCATCTCTATCACCGGTATATGACATAGCTACAGAGCTTCTCAGAGTCGGTGGCCAGTTGCGGCAAGCGGAAGGACTGACACTAGACACCATGGACCCAGGCCACCCCGGGACAACACGTATTATTCAGGATATAGATGAGTCATTGTTACACTCTGGGCCAGAATGGGTTCTAGCTGAGCTAAGACCCAGATTTTGGATCAAACGAGGCAGAGAAGCTATCCGGAAATATCAGTATTCCTGTGTTGAGTGCCGACAATGGAAGGCAAAGCCACAGATTCCTAAGATGGCTGATTATCCACCTGCCTGACTACGACTCTATAAACCACCGTTCTATTCAACCGGAGTTGATTGTTTTGGACTTCTCCAAGTAAAGATTGGTCGTCGCACCGAGAAACGATGGGGCATCGTTTATAAATGCATGACAACACATTCTGTGCATCTAGAGCTGCACAGAACTTCGACACAGATGCATTCCTACTGTCGCTGAGAAGATTTATTTCTCGACACGGAAAACCATTTGAACGCATCATGGACAATGGCACCAACTTTGTAGGTGGAGACCGAGAGCTACGTGACACATTCACTACAATGGCACCTCAGTTGAAAGCTTGCTGAACACCAGATCTCCTTTCAATTCAACCCTCCAAGTGCACCACATTTTGGTGCATACGTTCTTGGTAGAGATTGAAGGTATAATGAATGCCATACCCTTAGGCTACTTGTCTTCAGATTCATTGGATCCAGATCCGGTCACACCTAACCTTCTTCTCATGGGCCGTCATGACTCATCACTTCCGCAACCAGTCTACAACCCAAGTGACCTCGGGAGAAGGCGTTGGATGCAAAGCCAGGCGATAGCTGATCACTTCTGGTCATCGTTTATCACTCATTATTTGCCAGGCTTACAAGAGCGCAGTAAGTGGAGGACGGATGGTGAAGCACTCTCAAATGGGTAAAGCACTCTCAAAGCACTCTCAAAAGGCATCGTGGCCTGTAGGACGGATGTCCCAGATTCATCCAGGAGAGGATGGACGTGTTCGTGCTGCCAGTGTTCAAGTGAAGGACCGCATCTACGTTCTTCCTGTTGCCCACTTACAATCCTTCCAGCAATTGAGAATGAGTAAGAGGAAGACATCACTAAATAGACTTTCTTCTACTCTTTCAACTGCCATGCAGACAGTTGGGGGCGGCCTTGCCCGAAAGCCTATTCATTTAATGCTCAGATTTCCGCACCTGAGCGCATCATCACGTGAGCTGCGTCATTGCTGGGGTGAGAGCTCACTGCTTAGTAGCTGATGCACGGAGATCATGAGAACCTATACTGAGCACTCTGTTTTTCCTTGTGTGTGCGTTTTATGAACATTAAGTACGTAAGTTTGAGGCCGCTGTGGGACATTTATAGTACCTTTCCTTGAATATTTTTAATGTTTTTTCTTTTATACATTTTCCATTCACTTCAACACCATAAGTTACAGGACCCAAAATTTCTCATACAACCACTTTCACCCTCCCCTGTAATTTATTATCAGTACAGGCTGACCTACTGTAAAAATTCTAAGACGATGAACCATTGGTTCTGTTTGGTTTTGCTTTCTCTGAGAAAACTGAGGTCTGATCATCGAAAGTCTTGTTCAAATCTCTCTTTTTTTAGGAACAACTCAGCAGGAGTTTTCCCTGTTGTGGTATGGGGCGTGTTTCGATAACCTATAAGGAAATTTGCCACACAATGCTCAAGTTCGATTCTTTCCTAGCAACCTTTTAAGATTTTGGACTAATCGTTCCACTAATCCATTGCTAGCGGGATGGTAGGCGGGTGATTTAATGTGCTGTACTCCATTTTTCTTAAGAAATGACTCAAACTCTTGAAAAACAAACTGAGGACCGTTATCTGTTACAACTTCTTTTGGTAACCCATATGTTGCAAACACATTTCTCAGTGTCTCAATGGTTTTAGCTGATGTAGTAGTATACATAGGAATAACCTCTGGCCATCTAGCATAGGCATCCATTACTACCAAAAACATCTGCTTGTGGTCCTCTGCAAAATCTAGATGGATCCTCTCCCAGGGACTAGCAGACCATTTCCAATGATGTACTGGTGCAGTACAAGGCATACTACGCTGCTTTTGACAAATAGTACACTCGCTGACTGCCTGCTCAATGCATTCATCTACTGCTGGCCACCAAAAAAAGCTGCTTGCTAAGGATTTCATCTTTACTATTCCCCAGTGGTGTTCATGCAGGTCAGAAATCAACTGATCCTTTATTTTTTTAGGAACCACCACTTGTAACCCCCACAGCAGACAATCATCCTCAACAGTAAGCTCAAATCGTCTCTGAAAATAAGGCTTAAGCAACTCATCCTGTACATGTTTAGGCCACCCGGTCAACACCAACTGTTTCACCACCTTCAACACAGGATCGTTGTCTGTTTCTTTGGCTACCTGCCTTGCAGTTACAGGTAGCTCTTCAAGGTAAGATACCTTGTAAATGGGGTTTGACACCACATCCACACTCAGTTTCATTGGTAACCTTGATAAGGCATCTGCATTACTATGCTGTTCAAATCTTTTGAACTGAATCTTGTACTTATGTGCAGCCAGGATTAGAGCCCACCTGTGCAATCTAATGTAGGCACACCTGTTTTTGGTCCCAAGATTTTCAGTAATGGTTTGTGATCTGTCACCGAGATGAATTTCCTTCCATAAAAGTAGTCATCTTCATAACACCAAACACTAAACCAAGTGCTTCTTTTTCAATCTGTGAGTAGTTCTGTTCTGTCTTGGTTAACATTCGTGATGCAAATGCAATTGGTTTTTCACTTCCATCATTCATTTGGTGACTGATTACAGCCCCAATTCCATAAGGAGATGCATCACATGCTAAGATAATAGGTAGCTCTGCGTCACAATGTACCAAAACTTTGTCAGATTGAAGAGCCTTCTTTGCATTTGCAAATGCATTTTGACAGTTTTTCTACCAAATCCAGTCGGGATCTTTGTGTAACAACGCTGACATTTGCTGAATCAGTGTGGGTAGGTTTGGAATAAACTTCTGTTGGACCATTTGTTTGCTGAATGTTGGACCATTTGCCAGCTACTATGCCTTTCAGTGTCATCTGCTATTATATACCCCAGGATGGTCTGCAACCACAACTCCCAGCAGACATTGCAGCTGACAGGAAGGGGCGTCACAGCTCTGGTGTCACAGTGGACTATATAAGGAATATGAGGCCTCTCCCTTTTGCTTTTTCCGCTGGTAGCCGAGATCGGTCGCCACGCAACAGGAGGCACACATCCTTCTGGAGAAGAAACTCACACGTGGGTTTCATTGATTCTCCTCAGCTGAATAAACTCATGAGTAATGCAACGAATTAAGCTTGCAAGGATAGGAAGACTTGTAAGTTTTACTTTACCGATCGAAGACGTGGGTTTAACACATAACCAAGCAAAACCCACAGAGGTTTTCCAAAGAGACGGAATTTTCCTCTTTGTTTTGTTCCAGTCGACTGTTGGGTTCGTCATATTTTTCCCTCGGCCAAGAAGGAAGATGACCGTTTCTTTGAGTTTGTTACAGACGCATAACAAATTCCCCCCCACCCTCTCCACTGCTTCAAGAAGGCGACAACAAGTAATCCCATTTTGTTTTATTTCTATCAGAAATAGCTTGGGCAGGATAGAGTAGGATTTTAGAGCAATTTAGAATCGCCACTTATAGTCCAATGTGTTCTAAATTATATGTGCATGCAATGTCTTATTGAAACTTTGATTGCTGTTGGACTCTGAAAGCTGCCGCGCTTTAAAGCTGTGCGTGTCTCACTGTGTTTTGAACACCTGAACGTAGACTCGGGTGAACCTAAAGTTGGACTGCTAGAACCTCATGGTGGAAAACTCACTATTCCTTTGTCTTCATTCTTCGTGTTTTTCCACTGGTTGCTGACAAAAAGTTTTATGACCCTTTGTATTTCACTGAGCTACACTATGGGGGGCAGCTCCCAAAGCTCTGCTCAGCAGCATCTTTTCTCTTGTTTTTGCCTTAACTGCTGGTTTGATTTCATACACACTCAATGCTGTTTTATCTTGTTCAGTTAGTTATTTTACTTCTTTTTTGTAGAACTTTTGCATGCTTGATTAGGTGAAGATTATTGAATCAGAATAGCGAGGTGTATCAGGGCGGTTGATTTAATAAATATTCACGTAGATAAAGAGAAAGCGTTTGTGTTTATTTTGAGCAAGAGTGATTTGTCAGTCAAAATAAGGTCAAAGTATGTCTCCCCCTCTCTTTGCCACTCCTTCCTGTCTACCTGCTATCAAAAATAAAGGCCTCTAGTGCCGAAAAAATTATTTGGAAAAAAAAAAGGTCAAAGTTCCCCCACCTTCAGTGAAGCGGTTGATTAAACAGTGACATCTAGTAATAGTAATCAATGAGAATTTAATAATTGTAATTATCAAGGGTTTTGAGTCACAATTACAACACCAGAGGACATCTCTGATTTTGATTCGTAAGTAATGATTTTTGGTTAGGAAATACATTTTTATTAAATTATGATTTTAAATTATAATTCTTGATAAATCTTAATTAATCAATAATCATAATTCTTACACTTCCCATAATAGTTTAACATAGCCAAGAATTACCTAAGTTCAGTTACATTTCTTGGAACTGGTGCCTTCTGAATGGCAGTTGTCTTTTCCTTCATGGGATGAATACCTCCAGCATCAATGACATGTCCTAAATATGATACACTGTCTTGCATAAATTCACATTTTTCTCGCTTTACTTGCAGATTGTAACCTTCTAGCCGCTTAAGAACTTCCTTTATGTTAGCCAGGTGACTTTCTGCATCTTTACCAGTTATCAAAATATCATCAAGGTAGCAGATAACATCATCCATGGCTTGAAGCACCTGATCCATTATTTTCTGGAAACTTGCAGGAGCACTTGCCACACCATAAGGCAGCCTGTTGTATTGATACAACCCTTTTTGAGTGTTTATGGTCAGATAACGCCTAGAGCCTTCCTCCAACTGGACTTGCTGGTAAGCCTGGGATAAGTCTAGTTTGGTGAATTTCTGACCTTCTGCTAATTTTGCAAACAGATCTTGCATTTTAGGAAGTGGATACTGATCCACATTTAACCACGGATTAATGGTGACTTTGTAGTCTCCACACAATCATACACTGTCATCCTTTTTAGGTACACACACTATCGGAGCAGCCCACTCACTATAACTAATAGGTGAAATAACCCCTTCCGCCTCCAACTTAGTCAGTTCCCTGTCCACAGCTTCTCTTAATGCATATGGCACATTTCTCGCTTTATGGAACTTTGGTACTGCTTCCCGAGCTACATGTAGCTTGGCTTGGATATCTTTTGTTGGGACCCACAGCCATGGATTTCAACATTAAACTCCAGTACAGACTTTTCTGGAACTTTGAAAATAAAGTGCATTAACCTTCTTCCGGCACAGCCAGGAAACGGGATAACTGCGGACTTCCTGTGATGCCATTAACCAAATAAAAGCACAGCTGTTGCTACATCCGCCCTCTTCCACACGGCCTTCCAGAGGGACTGGATAGGAGGGACAAAGCGCGCTGATGTCTCTTTGCTGGCAAAAAGACAAACTCTTCAAACTGGATCCAAGGATGTCATACGATCATCGATCATATGCAAAGTTAAGTACGAATGAAATACTGTCTGTGTATCCGGTATTTTCATTCATGAACGGGGTAATTAAGGTACAAGCATTGCTTGACTGTCTCTCCGAGCCCTGTAGGAGCAAGCTGTGTTCGAGAGAAGCCCCTGCAAAGACGCGGTCTCCCAGTATGGAAGGAAGAACAGCAGAGACCGCAGCGGACAGGACGGGCCGCCCAGCTACAGCTCCGGAGGTAACCCTTTTGTTCACATAGCGAACGCACCTTCAACCCCGAGGTTAGCCGCTTGTTGACTGTGGACGTTTCTTCAAGCTTCCCCCCTTGGACAACGTTTCATCACCATGGTTCATGAGGTTAGGTGTTTTGGGCAGAGACAGATTTAGGATGAAATGATCTAAACGTTTTTCATTTTATGAAGTTTGTGTGAAACTCGGCTATCTTAGTGCTAGCAGGCTATCTGCAGCACACGTGCTCAGGTTTTGTTCTTTGTATGTTTTTAAAGTTAAGACAAACTTTATTTAAAGGGTGATTTTAAACAGAACATTGATCATAACTCGCCGTCCGCGCTTATGCATTTTAACCCTTTTATTAACCTGGTATTTTAAAGGTATGTGTTGATTCTGGTGCTAAGCCATTAGCTTCTTTTGTTAGCTCAAATGCTAACCGGTAAGAACACGTGCTTGCTACTAAAGAGTATTTAACAGAAAGGTTGTTAGTTTTCAAGCTAGTGAATAATAGTCCCTAAACATTATTTTACTTAATCTGATAACTAAGTAAACACCATTAAGCCCCATTTCTCCAGAAAGATTTGGCTCGTTTCCAAAATACTCCCTTCATAATATTTCTTCAAATATTATTTAAATAAATAAAGGCAGTTAATTAGACACCGTTGAGAATTAGTCATCCAGAAGGTTGGTTTTATTCAGCAGATCATTATTTAAAACATTATTTTATCAAAATAATATTTAATCTGATCTTGCATTGTGAATGGTTGTCTAAACATTGCTGATTATTTCCTAAGTTAGTTCCAAGACTAACTTAACTTCACTTCCAGATTCTTCAAGATAATCCTTGGTTCTCAAACATAAACATTGCATGGTAATGTTGCATCACTCTTTTTGGTCATAATTTCTAATCATCTTTAATCAACTTGTTTATATTGTACATAGTCCATTAGTCTTGATTATTCTTTAATTCTGCTTGGTAGTTTAGTTGAGTTGTTTTAGCAAAGTAAAGAGTTTGTTGATTGAAATATGTTTGACTTTGAGTTGACTTATTTTTGTTAAATTCTTGTATTTTAAGAAATTGTGTGAATTCATTCCATATATGTGCAGAGTTTATGCTGTTCAATAATGTCAGAGCTCGTCTCACACCTTTCTATTTTGTCCTGATACCATCACTTTACTGGGCTGGTATTCACAGGACAACCCTTAACAGACCGAAATATTATTTGATAAAATATTATAATATTAATATTAAATATTAAATAATATTCTCAGATTCATAATTACAACATCTTCTCTGAGCAGAGGGAGAGAGAGGGGGGGGGTTGAAGAGTTCCACGCGTCCGCGGATACTCAGCAAAGCAGTCCGTTTTCTTCCTTGGTGGCCCCCTTGGCAGAAAAGTAGAAACATTATGACGGACCATCACTAGTCGACTGGTACAAAAACAAGAAGGAAAATTGCGTCCCCTTGAAAACTCAGTGGTTTTTGGTTACGTGTTAAACTCACCTCTTCAATCGGTAAAGTTGAAAACTTACAAGCCTTCTTATTCCTTTAAGCTTAATTCGCTTAGTTTTCTCATTGGACAACGGTGGAGAATAAACGAAAAATCCACGTGGGACTTCTACTCCAGAGTGATGCGCTTCAGTTGCTGGTCCGGTTTCCAGCTTGAAAAGCAAATGGTGGGCTGTCTCATACTAATATAGTATACATATACTTACATAGTTGACGGTGGCCTCAGGGCTGCGACGCCCCCGTCTTATCAACCGCAGTGCCCGCTGGGATTTGTAGGAACAGACTATCCTGCGGTACAAAATGGCCGATGACGCTGGAAAGGCATAGTGGCCTCCAGCAACGTGCAACTGGTCCAATATTCAGCAAAGAAGTGGTCCAACACTAGGAACCACCAGTAAACCTGCAGTCTGAGAATGAAGTGCTCTGTTAGGAACATATGGACCAATCAGATCTCTGATGTATGATGGAGCTAGATCATTAAGGGCTTTATATGTGAGGAGGAGAATTTTAAATTCTATTCTGGATTTAACAGGGAGCCAATGAAGGGAAGCAAATAGGAGAAATATGATCTCTCTTTTTAATTTTCATCAGAACTCTTGCTGCAGCATTTTCAATCAGCTGAAGGCTTTTAACTGCATTTTGTGGACATCCTGATAGTAGAGAATTACAATAGTCCAGCCTTGAAGTAACAAATGCATGGACTAGTTTTTCAGCGTCACTCCTGGATAGGATATTTCTAATTTTGGCAATGTTCCACAGGTGAAAGAAGGAAATCCTAGAAACCTGTTTAATATGAGATTTAAATGACATGTCCTGGTCAAAAGTAACACCAAGGTTTTTTACTTTATTACTGGAGGTAAATTTAATGCCATCCAGGTTAAGTGATTGACTAAGCAGTTTCTCTTTTAAAGACTCTGGTCCAAAGACCACAACTTCTGTCTTGTCTGAATTTAGAAGCAGAATATTTAAAGTCATCCAAGTTTTTATATCTTCAAGACATGCTTGTAGTCTATCTAACTGGTTGGACTCATCAGGATTCATGGATAAGTAAAGCTGAGTATCATCAGCGTAACAGTGAAAGTTTATCCTATGCTGCCTGATAATTTGACCTATATATAGCATATATATAGTAAATAGACTGATTCTCCGATCAGTAATGACCGCACCTCATTGAAGTCTTGTTCACTGGCGATTGGCAGCTGGAAGGGGAGCACAGAGGATTCAGTGGCTAGTATCTGGGTACCACCTGGTGTCATGTTGCCCTCAGCCAACTCGTTCTTGATGAACTACACATCTCTGGACAGATCCTTCACCACCACAAGTGCTTCAACGAGCACTGAAGTTATCTTGTGGATGGCAAGGTCTTCAGAAGAAAGTGAGAAATAAAAATAACCTGCAGATGACACATGAGGAATAAACCATGTCCAATAGACTTGCCTTTCAAAAGCTGCCCGTCATCGCCACCATCTGTGTGGTTCTGTCTGTAAAACACAAACATTCATGCAACTTAATTGTTGCACACATTTTGAAAGGTTCGGCACGCGTGTGTAAAACTGATAGGGATTTTATTTGAGTTAGAAATGTTAGTGTTTTTTCAACAGGGAACAGTTTGTTCCCTGCAGCTCTTTAACAGAAAGGGAATTTTCTGTATCCAATCAGGAGAGAACGTAGATAAAACGAATCCACAGGACCACAATGGAAACAAGTCTCTGAGGCCCTTGTGTTATGTTTGGCTTTTAAGCAATATTTTATAACGGTAGAAACTATTAATAAAATATTCAATCAAAGAGGTGGAGTGAACAAAGAATGGAGCAATCATCATGATCTGAATAGAGATCCAACCTTTCAAACATAAACATCATAAAATGTCCACAAATGTTAGATGGCAGTCTTGTTCACTTACCATTGCAACCATGATTAGACATTGAATGCATTGGATCATACTGGTGGACGTTGTTCCCTCTCAAGCCTAGAGGGAAAAACAAAACCAAAAAACTAAAAACATGACCAGTGTAATTGAGATTGTCTACAAATACATCACTTTACATTTATGTAGTAAATTAGGTTCCTTAGTGAGGAATACAACGGGACACCATTTTGTTTCTGCTGTGGAACACCAGGTGGGGTGTTGTACTTTGTTGCTGTGGGGCCTGGAGCTGCTGGTACTGGGTACAGTGGGCAGTAGAAAATCCTGGCATCTCAGCTGAAACACACAGTAGGAAATACACAAAGCAGTGATGTTATGCTCTTACCCAGGGATAAAATAAATGGATGAAAGCAAAATGCACCGCCCCAATTATCACTTTAATAAAAAATGACATAAAGACAATACGAGGCAATACAGAGATTTTAGACATCCCAGAATATTATGTTGCGAGACTGCTTGATAACTTAAGTTGTGACTCAAACATGGTGGAAATTGTACAGGCTGCTCAATATAAAAGCATTTTGTACAACCACACATTTATTATTGTGACACTGCTGGCAAGTTGTGAAGGCTTTGGATTTTTGTAGTGGGCTGGAGTTTATCTTGCAATGCATACACATTGTGATGTCTTTTGTTGCATGGATGATCCCAGCCAGCTCCTCATAAGGACGCCGATATGGGTTCACTTACTGTTATTTGGACCAGGAGTCTGCAACTCTTCTAAATAGCTGTATGCCATCCAATAAATCTGAAAAAGGTAAGTCAGAGTGAGAATTGAAGATGCTACAAATCGTGTTTAAACAGTTATCAGTTGACATTTTAACATTCATAGCAACATTGCATTCATTGCAGGCTCTAGACCTAGTAGCCGCACAGCTGGAGGCTTGCCAGATTTTAGCACCTCACGAAACTGGTTCAATTCTGAGGTCCATCCTACAACATTTTAGTTGGCATGTTATTCACAATGTAAATATTTTTGCCTAAAACTATATAGAATAACTACAAGAAATGCAAATGTCCAATCAAATTAAAATGCTCAATTTTTGTTGGTAAAATGTTAGACATAATTTGTTTTTTAACTGTGTAGCAGTGAGCAGTTCCATATAAAATTAATGCATCAATACCTGGGAAAGCAACATCAGGTGGTTTGGCAAACCGTTTTCTTTTGGCATCGCCACTCGAGTGGTTATCGGAGTCCAAGCCCACACACTACTGATTTGGCCTTAAAAAAAAAAATCAATACACATGTAATACATGTACTTATGATCACTTTACCAAAGTGAACACTGTACCTGGATCTTCTTCTCTGGTGGATATCTCCTTCCTCCTCAGATTGGATTTTAGAGGTCCGACACATTGTTGACATGAGCTCGGTCTCTTGTTTTTGGCTTCATTAAGGGTTTCTGGAAAGAGCAGATGGAAAATGCCAATTCATATATCTGCAGTCCACTGTTGAACCAACAAATCTGACAAAAATCACATCTGTGTGAAGCGCTCTTATCATCCGCCAGCATACATCATCTCATTCTGGCCAATCACAATTTGGTTCCTCACTTTTGTCTTCAATGATTATGTTTTCACAGAACATTAAAGCTTGACATAGGATGTACTAGCGCGCCTCAAAAATATATATACAGGTCCTTCTCAAAATATTAGCATATTGTGATAAAGTTCATTATTTTCCATAATGTAATGATGAAAATTTAACATTAATATATTTTAGATTCATTGCACACTAACTGAAATATTTCATGTCTTTTATTGTCTTAATACGGATGATTTTGGCATACAGCTCATGAAAACCCAAAATTCCTATCTCACAAAATTAGCATATCATTAAAAGGGTCTCTAAACGAGCTATGAACCTAATCATCTGAATCAACGAGTTAACTCTAAACACCTGCAAAAGATTCCTGAGGCCTTTAAAACTCCCAGCCTGGTTCATCACTCAAAACCCCAATCATGGGTAAGACTGCCGACCTGACAGTTGTCCAGAAGGCCACTATTGACACCCTCAAGCAAGAAGGTAAGACACAGAAAGAAATTTCTGAATGAATAGGCTGTTCCCAGAGTGCTGTATCAAGGCACCTCAGTGGGAAGTCTGTGGGAAGGAAAAAGTGTGGCAGAAAACACTGCACAACGAGAAGAGGTGACCGGACCCTGAGGAAGATTGTGGAGAAGGGCAGATTCCAGACCTTGGGGGACCTGTGGAAGCAGTGGACTGAGTCTGGAGTAGAAACATCCAGAACCACCGTGTACAGGCGTGTGCAGGAAATGGGCTACAGGTGCTGCATTCCCCAGGTCAAGCCACTTTTGAACCAGAAACAGCGGCAGAAGCGCCTGACCTGGGCTACAGAGAAGCAGCACTGGACTGTTGCTCAGTGGTCCAAAGTACTTTTTTCGGATGAAAGCAAATTCTGCATGTCATTCGGAAATCAAGGTGCCAGAGTCTGGAGGAAGACTGGGGAGAAGGAAATGCCAAAATGCCAGAAGTCCAGTGTCAAGTACCCACAGTCAGTGATGGTCTGGGGTGCCGTGTCAGCTGCTGGTGTTGGTCCACTGTGTTTTATCAAGGGCAGGGTCAATGCAGCTAGCTATCAGGAGATTTTGGAGCACTTCATGCTTCCATCTGCTGAAAAGCTTTATGGAGATGAAGATTTCATTTTTCAGCACGACCAGGCACCTGCTCACAGTGCCAAAACCACTGGTAAATGGTTTACTGACCATGGTATCACTGTGCTCAATTGGCCTGCCAACTCTCCTGACCTGAACCCCATAGAGAATCTGTGGGATATTGTGAAGAGAACGTTGAGAGACTCAAGACCCAACACTCTGGATGAGCTAAAGGCCGCTATCGAAGCATCCTGGGCCTCCATAAGACCTCAGCAGTGCCGCAGGCTGATTGCCTCCATGCCATGCCGCAGTGAAGCAGTCATTTCTGCCAAAGGATTCCCGACCAAGTATTGAGTGCATAACTGTACATGATTATTTGAAGGTTGACGTTTTTTGTATTGAAAACACTTTTCTTTTATTGGTCGGATGAAATATGCTAATTTTGTGAGATAGGAATTTTGGGTTTTTATGAGCTGTATGCCAAAATCATCCGTATTAAGACAATAAAAGACCTGAAATATTTCAGTTAGTGTGCAATGAATCTAAAATATATGAATGTTAAATTTTCATCATGACATTATGGAAAATAATGAACTTTATCACAATATGCTAATATTTTGAGAAGGACCTGTACTGTATACTTGGTTAAATGTAACCAACTAAACCAACTGTGGCATCCGTGATCTCATGTCCCAATAGGTGAACATACTTGAAAATAAGCAAATATTGAGTGAACTGATCTAAACTCTCACAAGCTCACATGACATCATGAGCTTGTAGAACAGCTGTGTATGTGCTGCACCAATTACTCACCACACATAGTAAGGACGCGTACATCCTTATAGGCAATCCATTTATCATCTGGTTGCAATCCATCTCAAAGGGCTTTTTGGAGCGTTATGTGTTTAGGGCCCATAACAGCATCTGTTCCTCAGCTTTAAACCAGCTCTCTAGAACTACTGGTGTCCCACAACTGACCACAGTACCACCACACCATTCATCTTCAAAGGCCCGGGATGAAATGAGAATTACTCATAATGATCTCTCCTTACAAGCCATTCCCATACGCTCCAAACATGTTATTTGTGAACACGATATTGTGCTAACTTTATTCATGAGGTAATTTATGCCCTGAAATCTGACCTTTGGGTCAGTGTGTCAATAATAGTTACTGCACCTTGGCTTGGACCTTGGTAGGGCAGTATGATTATACTGCTAAATGAAGTAGCGGGATTGCAATGGCATCATCTCCATCACATTTGCGCTTGATGTAGCCCAGTTTACCTATCCCTATATCTTCTTCAAGCCACCGACCTTGTATGTACCAATGTATGATGATTCACAGGGATACCTGTAGTATGGCTGTTTGTGTCTGTACCTTCTGTAAATTATTTATACATCTTCCTCTGATTTAACAATATTCTGTACTAATGCAAATCTGCTCCAACCTCAACACAGCTGTCTCCTTCCTTTGTGGACAAAGTAAACCGATGAGTGGAGACCGTCCTGTACTGTTGTGAAGAAATAAACCGTTGGGGGAGAGGCCCATCAATGTGGAGGTTACACAAAATAGGATGATCTGTAGGACATGGGAATCCAACATGTGGAGTTTCAGACAACCTTTTAACTACCTGTTGTAGTGGCTGATGGGACTTGCATAGAAGATGGTCAATTTGACCAAGACAGTTCTCACAAAGGAATCCTGTGATATTATCTAGACTGCCAAACTTCCTGTATTCCTCAGCAAAATGAATAAGCCGGTGTACGTTATACACAATTTAATCTTTTCCATACAATTCCCCAAAGTGTTCAACAAAAGAAACCATCAACTTGTGCACAAAGACTAACATTTCCTCGGAAATACTAGGGGACAGCAACAAGTACATTGCAACAGAAAACAACATGAAGATGTCGTACAGCTCACTGGGGAGGGAATCCTTCAAAACAACAGGACCCCAATACAACATAAAGGATTGCAACTCAGTAGCTTTCCAGTGATCCATCTCTGACAGTCCCCTTGGTTTACAGGTAATATGATGTACAGATTTCTTCCTTTATTTGTGATGCCCCAGCTAGAACTTATATTAAGCAGACCAGAGCATTTAATGGCTATTCGGGTTGTGACAAGTGTTTTCAGGAGGGTATTTGGAGGAATAAAATGACATCCTGAAACAAAAGTCAGACTTAGGATAGACTCCAGTTTCTCAGACATGGTTGATGAGGAACATCACATTGGGAAGAGCCCTTTATCTGGTTTAGTTAAGATGGTTTCTATGTTTCCAAATGATTACATGCATCTCTGTTGCCTTGGAGTTACAAGGAAACTGCTTAATATATGGTTAAAGGGGAAACATTTGGCAACAAGGGTTCCTTCCCAAACTGTAGAAGCCATTTCAGATAAACTGCTAAAGCTACGTTCCTACATGCCTTGTGAATTTAACTGTCATTAGAAATAATGCCATTTATTAGACAGTACATTCTGAAGATATTTGACAAACTGCTCTAGGTACTCAGAAACACTCTTTGGCTTGCTTAGACCATAGTCACATTTGAGACATCCAAGTATGGGCCAAAACTAAGTACGGGCAAAAAAACTAAAGTTTAGAACTTTTGAATAAAGGTAAACCATCTATATTAAACTGTAAATTAAGAGTAGTCATAGTTGCCAGTAAACGCAAACATGCCAACCGTGTTAGCACCCCTTTGACTATACCAAAACTATAGTATTGTCCCCCTTGAATATTAGTAGTAGGCACATTTTTCTGAGTTCCAAGCAACGTTCTCCCATCTTTGGGAAGGGTGGGGTGAAACATCTTCAAAATAGACAGCAAAGATCATAGTGCAAGCATAGAGACTGAATAGGATTTTGCCCAATATTTTAAACTTGTCATGAGGAAATCTTCATTGTGCTCATCACTGACGAACACATGTTGAGGCTCAATTTCAACATCCTCACCTATACTTTCATAATGTGCATCTGACTCACTTGGCGAGTCAATATTTTCACTCTGATCACTGATAGGTAGTGGTCTGTTTACTGGCAAGTCTGAAGTAGTTGATAAATCTAGCAGGCACTCATAAGAGGCTGCAACAGGATCTGCGCTCCCTTAACAGAGGCGATTTTTCCTTGAATTAGCAGCAACAATTAACTTATCATCAGTGAAGATTTTCTGCTCTGTCTCTCTCACTAATTTGTTAACTCTACGTCTTTTAGCCCGAGAATAAGACGACGTCTTAGAGTGATCTGCAGCCACATGTCTTGGACACTCGGGTGAAGAGGGAAGCAGAGCTTTCCACTGACCACTACCTGGTGGTGAGCTGGCTCCAATGGTGGGGGAGGATGCTGGTCAGACCTGGCAGACCCAAACGAATCTTGAAGGTCTGCTGGGAACACCTGGCAGAGTCTCCCTTGAGGCGGAGCTCCAACTCCCTCCTCCGGGAGAGCTAGAAAGGTGGGGAACATTGAGTCCGAGTGGGCCATGTTCCGTGCCTTCATTGCCAAGGCGGCTTACCGGAGCTGTGGTCGCAAGGTTGTTGGTGCCTGTCGCTACGGCAATCCCCGAACCTGCTGGTGGACTCCGGCGCTGAGGGATGCTGTCAGGCCTTGTTGCTGAAAAGCGCTATATAAATAAACTTGACTTGACTTGACTTAGAGGATTCCTATCGGGTCTTTTTGGCCTGTGGGACTCCGGAAGCAGCTGATGGGTACCGGCAGTCCAAGTGGTATGCGGCTCGGCTGGTTGCTGAGGCAAAAACTCGGGCGAGGGAGGAGAGGCCATGGAAAACAACTTCCGTACTGCTTCAAGGTGATTCTGGTCCACCATCAAGCGTCTCAGTACTTCGAAGACCCCCTCAATTCCACCGGCACGTCTTCCACTGAGGAAGCAGAGCCTGGAGACCTTGGGGTGGGCTCTCCAATCTCTGGTGCTGAGGTCACTGAGGTGATTAAAAAGCTTTTCTGTGGTAAGGCCCGGGGGTGGATGGGAGTTCCTTAAGGCTCTGGATGATGTAGGGTTGTGTTGGCTAACGCCACTTTGCAGCAGAGTCACACTCTTAAGCCAAGCCTCCCTGGTAAGGTCTATTCGGGGGTTCTGGAGAGGAGGGTCCATCGGACAGTTGAACCTTGGATTTAGGAAGAGCAGTGTGGTTTTTGTCCTGGCCGTGGAACACCGGACCAGCTCTACACCCTCAGCAGGGTCCTGGAGGGTGCATGGGAGTTCGCCCAACCAGTCTACATGTGCTTTTTGGACTTGGAGAAGGTGTTTGACCGTGTCCCTCGGGGGATCCTGGATCTTTAACCTCAGCAGGATCCACCATAGGATTGGTGCCTTGCTCTGTTTCTAGTTCAGAGTTGCAACAGCGACTGATTCCTTTAACTTCTAAGACCATGGGATTTCTAGCCATCTTTAAAAGAGTCGAGAGTTTGCTGGATTTGTGAGAAAAAGCTGTGCTGTGGAGAGTAAAGGTGGACTTCACTATCTGGATCAAGTGTTTCCTGATTTTCCAAAGTAAACACCTGATAGAAGAGGTCTAAGGCATGCTTGTAGACATCTCTCCACATCCTCTCTATTCTGTGATAAAGATTACATTGACAATGTTAATTCATGTTATGTATATCTTAAAGATTTGAAAACTTGTCCAATAGTAACTGTATTTATTGCTGATTATGAAAACCTCTGCCTGTGAGGCGAGTTCCTTCCAGCTCCTCTGTTCATGATCTTAAATTCTGCTCCCTTTACGTTTTCCCCTCCTTCATCAGACCGTACTCAACATGGTGGTCCATACTGTTCAACGGCTGCATAAGCATCCAACCTAGGTAATATTAATAATAATAATGATAAATCAAACAAACTAATTCAGTTTATTACACTCTCTCAAAGAAAATTAAGTACATTTTTAAAATGTAATGTAAGAAAATTCTAATTAAATTTTAGTGCAGTGAAAACATTATGACTAAATGTTGGGAGGACAGTCTTGGCTGAAGTCTCTTGCAATTATAAAAAATGTCCATCATGACGTGCACTCAGCTGTTTGCTAATGATGGTTAGCTGAAGGCCCTAGCTGCTACCGGTAGTAAACACAGCAGGAGCCATGGCAACCGTGAATTATTTTGGCATATTGAAGGAGAGAGAATGTATCAATATGTCCAGAGAGCAGTGTTTCTCTATAACATTTACGTTTGTGCACCATTTATTGCTTGTCTAGAGTCTGTATCCTCTGCTCTTACCAGAGTCTAAGTGGCCTTTCAGACAGGATGGTGAGCTTGTGTGCGCCGCGGTCAAAGTTAAACTATCTTGAACATTTACCGCGGCATGCGCTGGAGCTTGCAAAATGGTGCACTGCGTTCCGCTTGCGATTTGCTTGGCGCGGCAATAAACCACCCTTGCATGGCGCAAGCCACTGAAAATAACTGTGACGTTCTCCTCTAAGACTGGCCACCACAGTAATGCCACAAATCGCTCGCCAAGTGTTAAATTAGCTTAAACTTATCTCTGAATAATGCTCAGTTAATAATGCTAAGTCACTGTAAATTAGACAGACAACATGCCAGTAGAAAGATTGCTAGTGTAGCGTAGTTGTTTCTGTGTTGTGTCTTGTGGGAATAACAGCCAGACAGCAGCTCACTTGAAGGCACATTTAATGCTCCTGCATTAAGGTAACAGAACAATCGTCAGAAAACAGGCTCTATCTCATGACAGTTTTCCACAGCGCCTTCTCTCACGGAGTCCAAAAGCAGAGGCGGAGCTAGAGAGGGGGCCGGGGGGGCACTGGACTCCCCTGAAATCGGATTGGCCCCCCAGGTGCCCCCCCCAGATGATTAACATGTAACAACACCAGGTCATTTCTCTATAGTAGTAAGTGCCATGTAACTTCCTCCATTTTCACTGTGTAACAAGGGGAAGGACCAGCTGGTGGTGGCAATGCGCAACTTCAGGTTTTTGCCAACCATCAATAAACCCCAGAAGAAGAAGAACCACTTAAAGAAGATGAGACCTGCGAGGAGAAGAAGTACAACCTGTTTGACTCCAAGATAACATACCAGATAAACAACATCAAAGTAAGTTTAACGGTGGTTTCCAGATAAGGCAATGTTTAAAATAACTTTTGAGTTACATAGGAGATCATGTTTGGTAGTTCAGCAATAACTACTAGTCTCGAAAATCAAACTAACGTTACCCGGCGTCTACAGACAGCAGCTCCACATTTATGTCTTCATTTAACACGGGTTGTCGCACGTAAATGTGTTTCTCTAATGATTTAGAAGCAATGAAACTAGCAGACAGCGGATTGTTGCTCTGATGGTTAGGTGAAAAGTAACGCGATTATGCTTCCCTGTTAAGAAGCTGAAAAGTTTTGTTCAAAAGTTCAGAACTTCCTAGGTATCCCATGCAAATAAACTTTACTTACTAACAGTTTGAGTACTCAATTTACAGCTACAATCGGGCTCGCCTCCCCACACAGCGTTTGCTCTGGAACCCATCTCCTTGAGAGGGGCTGGACTCTCTGCTACTCTGGAGTGGCCAACGGGGAGAGGCGGCGGGCTGGGGTGGATTTGCTTGTCGCCCCCCAGCTCAGCCGTCTAGTGTTGGGGTTTACCCCAGTGGATGAGAGGGTCGCATCCCTGCGCCTTCGGGTTGGGGAGAGGTCTCTGACTATCATTTCAGCCTACGGGCCAGGTGGTAGTGCGGAGGACCCGGCCTTTTGGCGTCCCTGTCGGGGTGCTGGATAGTGCTCCTCTCGGGGACTCCATTATTCTGCTGGGGGACTTCAACGCCCACGTGGGAAACGACAGTGACACCTGGAGAGGCGTGATCGGGAGGAATGGCCTCCCCGATCTGAACCCAAGCGGTGTTTTGTTATTGGACTTCTGTGCTAGTCACGGATTTTCCATAATGAACACTATGTTCAAACATAAGGGTGTCCATCAGTGCACTTGGCACCAGGATACAGGCAGGAGGTCAATGATCGACTTTGTTGTTGTATCATCAGACCTACGGCCTTGTTTTGGACCCTCAGGTGAAGAGAAGGGCTGAGCTGTCCACTGATCACCACCTGGTGGTGAGTTGGATCCGCTGGGGGAGGAGAAAGCCGGACAGACTTGGCAGGCCCAAGCGCATAGTGAGGGTCTGCTGGGAACATCTGACGGACCCCTTGGCCAGGGATGTATTCAACTCTCACCTCCGGGAGAGCTTTGACCATATTCCGAGGGATGTTGGAGACACAGAGTCTGAGTGAACCATGTTCTCCGCATCTATTGTCAATGCTGCCGCCCGTAGCTGCGGCCGTAAGGTCTGCGGTGCCTGTCGCGGCGGCAATCCCCGAACCCGGTGGTGGACACCGGCAGTAAGGGACGCTGTCAAGCTGAAGAAGGAGTCCTATCAGCTGTGGTTGGCTTGTGGGACTCCTGAGGCGGCTGACGGGGTGTGTTCCAACTACAGGGGAATCACACTCCTCAGCCTCCCTGGTAAGGCCTACGCCAGGGTATTGGAGAGGAGAGTCCTGCCGTTAGTCGAACCCCGGCTTCAGGAGGAGCAGTGTGGTTTTCGTCCCGGCCGTGGAACACTGGACCAGCTCTATACCCTCTACAGGGGTCTCGAGGGTTCATGGGAGTTTGCCCAACCGGTCCACATGTGTTTTGTGTACCTGGAGAAAGCATTCGACTGTGTCCCTCGTGATGCCCTGTGGGGGGTGCTCCAGGAGTATGGAATCGGGGGCCCTTTACTAGGGGCCATCCGGTCTCTTTATAAGCAGAGCAGGAGTTTGGTTCGCATTGCTGGCACTAAGTCGGACCTGTTCCGGCAAGGCTGCCCTTTGTCACCGGTCCTGTTCACAACTTTTATGGACAGGATTTCTAGGCGCAGCCAAGGGCCGGAGGGAGTCTGGTTTGGGGACCAGAGGATTTTGTCTCTTCTTTTTGCAGATGACGTGGTCCTGCTGGCCCCCTCTAGCCAAGACCTACAGCATGCACTGGGGCGGTTCGCAGCCGAGTGTGAAGCGGCTGGGATGAAGATCAGGTCCTCCAAGTCCGAGGCCATGGTTCTCGGCCGGAAAAGGGTGGCTTGTCCTCTTCAGGTTGGAGGGGAGTTCCTGCCTCAAGTGGAGGAGTTTAAGTATCTCGGGGTCTTGTTCACAAGTGAGGGAAGAATGGAGCGGGAGATCGACAGACGGATCGGTGCGGCTGCCACAGTAATGGGGGCGCTGTGCCAGTCCATTGTGGTGAAGAGAGAGCTGAGCCGAAAAGCAAAGCTCTCGATTTACCGGTCGGCCTACGTTCCTACCCTCACCTTTGGCCATGAACCTTGAGTCATGACCGAAAGAACGAGATCCCGGATACAAGCGGTTGAAATGAGCTTCCTCCGTAGGGTGGCTGGGCACTCCCTTAGAGATAGGGTGAAGAGCTTGGTCATCCGGGAGGGGCTCGGAGTAGAGCCGCTGCTCCTCGACATCGAGAGGAGCCAGTTGAGGTGGCTCGGGCATCTATACTGGATGCCTCCTGGACGCCTTCCTCAGGAGGTGTTCCAGGCACGTCCCACCGGGAGGAGGCACAGGGGACGGCCCAGGACACGCTGGAGGGACTATGTCTCTCGGCTGGCCTGGGAACGCCTTGGGCTCCACCCGGAGGAGCTGGAGGAGGTGTATGGGGAGAGAGACGTCAGGGCATCTCTGCTGAGTCTGCTGCCCCCGCGACCCGGTCCCGGATAAGCGGAAGACGATGACGACGACGACAGTTTGAGTACTCAGTTTACAGCTACAATCTGTTCACCATGACGTTTTGAGGTAATAAGAGGGGAATTGATAACATTGTGTATGTAGTATTTGGAGTGATATGATTGATAATGAAAAGGCAGGGAGACAGGATACACGACTTCTTTTTAAAATGAAGCAAATCAGGCACAAATCAAATAGAGTTCTGCTCTGGTATCAGCACCCTTGATGGGTCCCATCCTGGGACCAGTCAGGAGAGGGAATGTTAGACACAAGCCAGCCAACCATCACCAGGTCAGAATATCTACAGAAACAGTCATTAACCAGTTCAGTAATAACCTTCAGATTTCCATTATTTTGAAATGTTGTTTGCTGCTGATGTGTTGTTTATGATAAATTTGTGGTTGTATTTATTTTGAAAATACTCATTTTTGGTTTAATGTAGTTCTATCGAGGGAGGAGTCTGAAGCCACAGAGGCCTCTGCCTTTGACCAGGATGATGGTGAGCCAGTCCCACGAGATACCACTGACCCAGGGGCATATTTAGGGTCTTCAAAGATTGGGGGCTTTAGCCCAGACCCATTTTTCTTCCCCTTCCCTCTTTAAAATGTGTCCATTCAACTCTGTATTTATCCATTTTTCAAACTATTATATTTTATTTTTAGTAATTTTATTTGTTATACTGGATAAAATTAGATTACATATCAAATATGTAAGATATTACACTATGAGCACTCAACAAAGTTTTGTCAGGGGTTGAAAAGAACATTTATAAAAACCATCACCAACTGTTATTATATGTACTTTTTAAGTCAAATAAACATGCTCACAGAGTATTAGCTTATTTTATGTAACAAGAGACCTAAAAATGTAACCGAGGTTCCTTTGTAATTTGCCGATGGAGAACTCTGTGAGCCGCACTAATGGATCTGTTGTGTTCTGATATATGGAGATAGTTCTGCAGAAGAAAGTAAAGCCACCAGAGGGACCACCATTTCAGCTTGATTATTCCCAGAGTTCTTTGCCCTCTGGTAGCTCCAACATCTTTGTGGTGAAAACATGAACTCAACTAAATATCAGATCGCTTATGTTAACAAAGTGAAATAACTTTTAAATAAGATTATTTAAATAGTAATAACAATTAGCATTATCACTGCAAATAATAGTGTTGATATAATACATTAAACAAGAACTACTTAATTTCTGCCAACCGCTGCCTAGTAACCAAGCAACTTTAGTTGGAAGGTCACAAAATAGTGGTAATTCATTACAAGGTCTACTTTAAAATAAAATACATACGATACTGAAGCACAATATAAGTTACTATGCAAAGCACAAGAAAAACTAAACACAATATTTAAAATGACTGGGTAATTTTAGTGCCTTTACAATAAATACTGAACACTGGCTCAAGAAGTTTCTGCTAATAAACAAATGACCAGCTGTACTCTTAAACTGATGATGGCTTCTCTACAGTGACATAGAGGGCAAGCATCACATCCAATAAACCTGTTGGTGCAGACTTTGCCACCTGTTGGCTGATACTGTCCTGCAGATGTATGATTTAATTTACAAATTTTTTTCATGTGTTTCTTACCCGTTTTTCACTTCAGGTGTTTGTATGACTCACTGCTGTACTCATCTGGTTTGTTTGATGTCTGCCACTCTCCCACATTTTTTATAAAAGCTCTAAATAGGAATATACTTTAAATCAATTTTTAAAAATCAGTACAGAATTAGATGAATTCACTGATCCAATTTAATCTATACATTATTTTTTTTTACCAAAATGTAGAATTGCATGTGATATTATCACAGTATTTAAAAAAAACTGACAAATTACAGCATAACCAAACTTTTATTTTATTGTCATAATACTGAAACATCTTTCATTCTCATGCTCAAGTCTTGTTTTTTAATCATGCCATGCCTGTCTTGCCTGCCCGTTTGTTTTGTTCCTGCCTTCTGCTGTGAGTGAGTTTTTGTTTTTTTATCATTAAAACCTTCTTCACTTACCATCACGCTGCCTGCTCGTCTGCATTCTCAGGTCCAATATCAAGTAAACCGTGACAGAACCGTGACAATTACATACTGCTTATTATTCTATGTGCAGACATGGACCAGAGAAGAACCTGGGTTAGTTTACCCTTTATGCACGCACCAAGCAGAAAGAACATCATGCAGAGGGTGTTGGAGCAGGCTTTAGAGAGGTGGAGAGAGTCTGCAGCTATGCACAAATCAATTCAACTCAATTCAGTTTATTTATATAGTGCCAATTCACAACATATGTTGTCTCAAGGAACTTCACAAAGTCAGGTACATAGATTAATCCTAACCATTGAACAGTTCAGTCAGATTCAGTTATTTATTCAAATTGGTTGAAAAGTTTTTCTGTCTAAGGAAACCCAGCAGATTGCATCCAGTCAGAGACTTATAGCAGTCACTGGCGTTGACTTTGCAGCAATCCCTCATACTGAGCATGCATGTAGCGACAGCGGAGAGGAAAAACTCCCTTTTAACAGGAAGAAACCTCCAGCAGAACCAGAACCAGGCTCAGTGTGAGCGGCCATCTGCCACGACCGACTGGGGGTTTGAGAGAACAGAGCAGAGACACAAAGAGAACAAAGAAGCACTGATCCAGGAGTACTTTCTACGGGAAGGAAAAGTAAATGTTAATGGATGTAGCTCCTTTAGTCGTTTCACCTAGAAAGAAAGAACAGATAAACTCTGAGCCAGTTTTCAAGGTTAGAGTCTGAAAAAGAGCACATAGAGTTAGTCACAGTAGAAGCTCAGTCAATTGCCATGTCTAGGAGAGAGAAAGGGTTAAACACTGAAAGACAGGGCCATGTGGATCATCGGTAGAGGGTGAGCATTAAGTTGTTGCCAGCAGAAGCTTGGACAATGCCCCTCTCCAGAAAGGTGTCACAGGTAGACACAGAGTCAGGCCAGGTGTAGCTTCTAGGAAGCTTCTAGGAAGAGAGAACAAAGTTAAAAGCTGAAATAATAGCAAATAATGCAAAATTGGAGAGTAGTGTGAGAATGTAGCGAAGAGGGTGAAAGTGGTCATTATGTCTTCCAGCAGCCTCAGCACTATATATATGCTTCCAATAGGTCAAATTATCAGGCAGCATAGGATACATTTTTACTGTTACGCTGATGATACTCAGCTTTACTTATCCATGAATCCTGATGAACCCAACCAGTTAGATAGACTACAAGCATGTCTTGAAGATGTAAAAACTTGGATGACTTTAAATTTTTTCTTCTAAATTCAGACAAGACAGAAGTTGTCGTCTTTGGACCGGAGTCTTTAAAAAAAGAAACTGCTGGACTGACTATGGAGCTGCCGATTACCAGAGTTGGCTTCTCAGCGGGTGTGTCGCTGAGCGGGGAAAATCTGTTAGAAACGCAGATGGGTTGGTGGTGAGCTGTGGGCTGGGATCTAGGACTATGCTTTTTATGTACCGTCACCCAGCCGGCCTGAGGCCCCGGCTGTGCGGGATCTGCTGAAGGACTGCTACGGGGAGCTACCCTCGGTGACTAAGGGGCCCCGGCTATCTGCTGGTTTTTCAACAGCGCGGAGCCGGGCCTCCAATTCTGACATCCTTGTCTCCAAAGCTACAAAAATGCTACATTTATTACACGTACCATTATCACTAAAGGAGGCAGAGGAGTAACTGAACATCTGACACAGAGAGCAGGAGAGAGGAGAAGACTCAGAGAGAGAAACAATAGAACAGGTAGCCATGGTGGAGCTAAAGCTAACGCTAAGCTAGCAACCCCTTACCACTACTTGAAAAACCGTGTAAGACATGGAGAGTCCCCAAACGTTAAAAGCAGCAACAGAAAGTATGTGTTTTAACGTGCTTATGTATTAGAACAAGTCAGGGATATCACAGTGGAGAGAAATCAGATAAAACGAGAGAGGCTTCACACACCAAACAATCCACCGAGTGCAACAGTGAACACAGGAAGTGACTAATATGCCTTACCACGCCTCCAGCTTGCCAGCCCAAACCAACAATTGGACTGATGTCATGTCATTGTAAAATCTGCTCATATTTCACCCGATGATCTGATGTGACGCTTCTTACAGACAGCACATAAAAGAGGGTTTTGAAAGTTGGAGTTCATGCAGACCTTGGCTGCAAATAGATTTACTTCTGAATAAAACTTTGAAACAACAACCCAAACATTTCCTAATCTTCATGTAAAGCTACTCAGACAAACCAGCCGGAGTGAATTTTAAAGTGAAAGTTGAAGCTCATCTGGAAGACAACAGCCATGAGCGTCCATGTGTTCATGGAGAGCCTGTCCCCTGCAATCTGAGACCGTTATTCACAAAGCCTTCAGGGAAGAATATTCAGTATACAAGGACCGGGCCTCCACAACACTTGGTGCTTTTGGCAACAAGCAAAAGAAATGCAAAGCACCCAGGGTATATAGGGGCTGTTATAGGAGGATGCGTTGAGGCGAACACACTTCTGGAAACAGGATCAGAAATAAGCCTGATGTGCTCAACCCTGTTTGACGAAGTGAGTAGAGCCATACTCTCCCTCGGTAGACCAATTTCAAGTCGAGGGTTGTGAAGTAAGCATTACCAGCTACACCCAAGATTGCTCATACATAACCAGGCGGGTGTGGCTGGATGTTTCATTCCAAGACATGACTTTGGTGCATCCCATTTACTTTTGAATGCTGGACACAGAACATCACCCCGTTGGCCAGGACCTACTGGAAAGGCTGGCCCCGCTCATTGACTGCCACCAGGGCCAACTCTGGGCCCAGGTGGATGTGCCAAAACCCCTGAGTGAAAGCAGTTAAACCACCCTTTGCTGTAAGCACCTGATTGCAGACTCAGGTGCACTTAAAGTTGGACTGTAGAGCTCTCAGAAGCCTGAAGTGCAGCTAGAACCACATAGTGAAACGTTCATTTTCCTTTGTCTTCATGTTTGGTTTTTTCCCGCTGGTTACCTCCTAAAAGTTTATGACCCTTTGTATTTCACGGAGTCTCACTGTGGGGGACGTTTTATGACCGCAACTGGTATAGGCCGCTCCTGAAGACTGTCTGTGAAACGTGTTACAGGACTGATTACACTCCCACATTTCACCTCAACCCAAAGTTTGTCCCACTACCTTTTTTCCCATAAACTGCTGGTTTGACCTTCATAGACACTCCAGGTTGTTTTATCTTTGTTTAGTTAGTTATTTTACTCCTTTTGCTAGAACTGCGCATGCTTAATTAGATGAAAATTATTGAATCAGAACAGCGAGGTGTATCAGAGCTGTTTGGTTTTGTTGAGTACAATGTATGCCACTGTTGTATTCTTTTGGGTTGGCACTACTTTGTAGAGTGGAATGTTACACACTACTGTAAAAAGTAATAAAGGCGGAGCCTCCCCTGTTCTCGATGCTCAGTGCGTGTTCGAACCAGAACAGGGCAGTGTGGCTACCATTTCAACAACAAAGAATGTCTCCTGTGTCTTATGTATCGGAGTACGTTAGACATCTGAGAAGATGTCTACACAAGCTGCAGATGATGGGGAAGACTCTGTAGCTCCAAGGGTGAATAATGAGAGACCCGCCGCAAGAGAGTTAACAGGTTATGGGCCCAGACAAGTTCCAAGTACAACGATACATGGAAGGGGACTGCCACCGCGGTTTGACGGAGACGAAGCATGCTATCACATCTGGGAAGCAAGGTTTTTAGCGTACTTGAAAACCATTGGCCTCAAAGACGTCATCCTGGGACGTGAGTTAGCAGCGGAGGCTGAGGAAATCGGTAGGAAAAATGATATGGCTTACGCAGAATTGTGTGGTTGTTTGGATGACAAGATGCTAACGCTAATCCTCTATGAAGCACCTGATGACGGCAAGAAAAGCCTAGAAATACTGAGGCGCCATTTCGAGTCAGAAGAAAAGCCACGTATTGTCGGACTGTACACAAAGCTAACAAACGTGCAAATGGCTGATGGGGAGGCATTAGCAGACTATCTAGCCCGTGTTGAAAAGATAGTGGCCGCGTTAAACAGAGCTAAAGAGACCCTCAGTGATGCACTTCTGACAGCGATGGTACTAAAAGGACTCACGGAAGAATACAACCCATTTTCTGTACACGTTACTCAGACGAAGGAAACGTTGACCTTCAGTGAGTTCAAGACAAGGATGAGAAGTTTTGAATGCACCTTGCGCTACCGCAATAAGCCCCGAACAGACGAAATAATGACCGCTGATTACAGAGCATCCAGGCCTAAGTTTAAAAAAAAAGGAGAAGTATTTCAATGGAGAATGCTTTATTTGTGAGAAAATGGGACATAAAGCAAAAGACTGCAGAAACAAAGACAAGAAAACTCAGCGGAGAGTGACTAGCACACAAAATGGAAGCAGGGTGGCCACCATTACAGACACTGGACAAAGACGTTTTCGTGTTAAAGAGAGGCATAGACCCATAAATGAGGAAGAAGTGTTTGTGCTCCGGGTGAGTGAATGGGAACCCCACGGTACACAGCAGCAAGGTCTACTGGTGGACAGCGGTGCCTCTGCCCACATCATGACCAACGAGGATGCCTTCATCAGATTTGACCAGACATTCCAGCCCAAGAACCATGTGATGCAACTGGCAGATGGGACACGGATTACTGGCAGTGTGCTGAGAAAAGGAGACGCACAAATAGAGCTGACCAACTGCAACGGGAAAGTGGTGAGTGTCAAGCTCACGGATGCTCTCCTGATTCCAGAATACCCACAGAACATCTTGTCTGTGGATGCAGCAGTTTCGAAAGGTGCAAGGTTCAACTTCGAGAAGAATAACAACAAAATGGTTCTTCCTGACGGCATGTAAGATGAAGGTAAAGGACAGACTGTACTATTTGGACATTGTCACAGAGAAAGATGTAAGCAGTGAGGATTCCTGCAATGTATCTTTTGATCTAAAAACATGGCATGAGATAATGGGTCATTGCAACTATGATGATATTGTAAAACTTGAAACAGTTGTAAATGGGATGAAAATCAAAGATAAAATGTGCAGACCCAACCAATGTGAAATTTGCCTAGAGGGTAAATTTTCTCAAAGAAGAAACAGGCAGAGCGATGTGAGGGCCAAGGAGCCATTAGAGCTAGTACACACAGACCTGGGTGGACCTATTGCACCAGAGTCACTTGAAGGGCATAAATATGCTATCACTTTCAAAGATGATTTTTCAGGTGCCATTTATGTGTACTTCCTTAGGAACAAAAACAAAGCAGTTGTGGCAACTATTGGAAATATGAATCTGAGAATATTATTTAATATTTAATATTAATATTTTAATATTAATATTTTAATATTTTACCAAATAATATTCCGGTCTGTTAAGGATTGTCCTGTGAATACCAGCCCCATTAAGGCGATGGTATTAGGACAAAATAGAAAGGTGTGAGACGAGCTCTGGCATTATTGAACAGCATAAACTCTGCACATATATGGAATGAATTCACACAATTTCTTAAAATACAAGAAGTTATTAACAAAAATAAGTCAACTCAAAGTCAAACATACTTCAATCAACAAACTCTTTACTATGCTAAAACAATCCAACTAAACTACCAAGCAGAATTAAAGAATAATGAAGACTAATGGGCTATGTACAATATAAACAAGTTGATTAAAGATGATTAGAAATCATGACCAAAAAGAGTGATGCAACATTACCATGCAATGTTTATGTTCGAGAACCAAGGATTATCTTGAAGAATCTGGAAATGAAGTTAAGTTAGTTTTGGAACTAACTTAGAAAATAATCAGCAACATTTAGACAACCCTTCACAATGCAAGATCAGATTAAATATTATTTTAATAAAATAATGTTTTAAATAATGATCTGCTGAATAAAACCAACCTCCTGGATGACTAATTCTCAACGGTGTCTAATTAACTGCCTTTATTTATTAAAATAATATTTGAAGAAATATTATTGAGTATTTTGGAAAAGTGCCAAATCTTTCTGGAGAAATGGGGCTTAATGGTGTTTACTTAGTTATCAACTCTAGCAAATGATGTTCAGGGACTATTATTCACTAGCTTGAAAACTAACAACCTTTCTGTTGACTAGCCTTAATGCTAGCACACGTGTTCTTACTGGCTGGCCGTTGGGCTAACAAAGAAGCTAGCTAAAGTGCTAAGCTAGAAGATAGCTTAGCACCAGAATCAACACATACCTTTAAAATACCAGGGTTAAAATGCATAAGCGCGGACGGCGCGTTATGAGCAATGTTCTGGTTAAAACCACCCTTTTAATAAAGTTTATCTTAGCTTTAAAACATACAAAGAACACGGAACCGGCTCGTGCCGTAGCTAGCCTTCTAGCGCTAAAGATCGCCAGGTTCCACAAAACAAACTTCATAGAATGAAAACGTTCAGATTATTTCATCCTAACTGTTAGTCTGCCCAAACCCAACCTCTGAACCTGTTGAGGGAATGTTGTCCAAGGGCGAAGTTTGAAGAAGATATCCGTCGTGAACAAAGAGTTAGCTTCCCGCTAACTTCCTCAGTTTCTTCCGATCAGAAGGTGCGTTTGTTCGGTGAACAAAGGTTAGCTTCCCACTGACCTCCAGCTGTGGATGAAGAACGAATGTTGTCCGCTGCGGTCTCTGCCGTCTTCGGGGCTTCTCTCGAACAGTTTTGCTTCTGTGGGGCCTCGAAGAGAAAATGTAAGCAACTCTTACACCTTAATTTCCCCGTTCAGGAATGAAAATACCGGATACACAGACAGTATTTCATTCTACTTAACTTTGCATATGATCGGTGATCGTATGGCTTCGGATCCAGTTGAATTTATGTCTTTTTGCCAGCAAAAGACCTCAGCACGCTTTCCCCTCCTATCCGGTTCCTATGGAAGGCCGCGTGGAAGAGAAAGACTTGTGGAAAGGTGGGGGCTTTTATTTGGGTAATAGCGCCACAGGAAGTCCGCAGTTACCCCCTTTCCTGGCTGTGCTGGAAGAAGGTTAATGCACTTTATTTTGAAAAGTTCCAGGAAAGTATGTACCGGAGTTATAGTGTTGAAACCCATGGCTGTGGTCCCAACATCCCCCCTTTTTAGTTCCGAAGAATGGGACGAAATCCAGTCTTTGGGGCTAACCATCCGTCCTCAGCCATGTGAAAAGAGTCACTGGGTTCCTGTAGCAAGGCAGAGTTCAACAGTTCATATTTGGTTCAGAGGTTAGTGTTTGGACAGGAGTGAGGCAGGCTTGGGCAGAGACTAATACTAATAAAATGTTTTAAAAGAGAAAAAAAACAAAAACAAAAGTCACGTAATAATTTTCACACCATAATAATACAGCTTTTAAACCTTACTTTCTGAAGTTCAAACCATAAGAAAGAAAAAGATTAAAACAGAATATAGGGTGTTGGAAATTATTTACCATCTTCATACCTTGTTTGATAGATTTTACAGGCTTGCCAGGTCTTTTAGGAACGCTGTTACCTCAGTTATAACACACCTGCAGATCATCTCAAACTCCTCCTCTGTGATGACATCTTTGGAGTGGCTCCACTCTTTACCAGCAACCTTACAGTTCGATGTTGCACTGTGAAAAGGTGTTTGTCTTTTAACTGGTGGCTTGTCTTTTGGCTGACGCCAGTTACCACCCCCCTGGTTCTGTTGCATCACTTGGGGACTTACTTTGCGCCTCTTCTTAGGCCTGTTCTGAGTTTGAATGTTTAACACTAACTTTGCCTTTTCCTGCTCTGTCTGAACGGACACATGTTTCCCTCACAAGCCGAGCATATCTACGAGTCTCCTGCATAGAGAGATTCTCTGTTATGCAATGCATGGTCACTTCATACTGCACGCTAACGTGGAGATTGTGAAGAAACAACGACTTAAACGTGTGGTCTTCTTCAAGACCTGGAGCATAACATCCCTGAAAATAAGCTGTCTTCAAACGGTGGAAATATTCTCTGGGAGGTTCGAATTGTTTTTGCAAAACTGTCAAAGCATTAATAGTGGCAGCGGCTTCATCTCTGTAAACATAGGACTCTTCTCTAAGAGCCTGGCAGAGAGCTGGATAGCTGTCACTAATTTCTGGAGGAAGAGTCTTTATGAACACATGAACACTCTTAGCTGTTGTTTTCCAAATAAGTCTCAGCCTCTCACGATCAGAAGGAAAACACAAGTCCAGAAGACAATGTTCAACCTCAAACAGGTAAGCATCAATATTTGACTCCTGGCTACCTGGATCAAAAACTTCTATGTCCTTAGCAAGGGATTCAAGCTGTTTGAAACGGACACGATGCTCCCAAGGTGGACCACGTCCATCTGAGAACTCACGTTGGTTAAGTTCATGAAATGGTGGAAGATCATGATAAAACCTCTGGGGAAGGAAACAAGTCTTCTCATGATTTAAATGAGAGCTTTGTAATGAATGGACTCATGCAAGTGGTGCTGGGTCAGGTTGGATTGAGTCACCTGAGAACCATGTGCTTCTCTCCTGGTCCCTAGGGGTCGACACAGAGTCAGAAAGGAGAGGGGTGCCAATCAGGCTGGAAGGGTGCTCCTCCCACTGAATCGGGCCACTTGTGCACGCTGAGTCCGGCACTTGGTCATCTTGGTGGTTGTTCACTGCAATGGAATTTGGCAGGAAACCACTGGAGACCATCTGACTTCCAACATTTCTGTTAAGGTCTATGGAAGTAAGTTGGACACTTTGGCTAAATTTAGGAGGGGGAGACTCTGACCTAGGTGCTGGATGCCTGCTGTCTGAGTCTGCCCCCTGCTGTGGCTGCTGCAGCTGCTGTGAGTGAAAATGCAAATTGGGTACCTGAACAGTGGGGGTTTGTCCCCCCTTTTGGGATGAAGCTTCATTGAGCTCATCTGCCTTCAGGTCCACTAACTTTGCTTCAGCTTTCTTGGTCCTCTCCTGGGCTTTTGAGAGCTCAATCTTCACAGCAATCTCTCTTTGAAGGGCCATCTGGTGGTCAGTCTGTAACTGAAAATATCTTTTAGCTTCCAGTTGTGATTTCTGCTGATACAACAAGGTAAGCTGACAAAGAACATCTGAAATCACAATCTCTCTAGTTGGATTTCCAATTAGGTCAAGTAATTCTTGAATCTGTTTATCACAAGCAGCAAGGTCAAACTGATTTAAAGCATCCCGCTCATCTGGAGACAAACGGATGAGATCAGCAACCACCACCTTCTGCATCCCCACGTCTGCTGAATTCATAATGGAGTGTGATTCCATCATTCTGGCAGACACTACAAAACAACAACAAAGTTATGAGAATGTTGCTAAAAGCAACAACATCTAACAAATGTATGTCCAGCTATATATGTATATCTGACTATACATATATTGGAAACATTTGATTGTAAAATGGGTGCACCAGTTGATCATTCAACCTGTGACTTATGATAACACTATGCTCCAAGTGTTATAATGCTACTCCTTTCTCTAAGGATATTTGTGATTTTAGAGTTAAGTTTTCACCTTTCTTTGGGAGAACTAGTGATTAGACACTACTCTTAACCTTTAAGGGAATTTTGTTTAAAATGCAAAGGGAAAAGAAAATTGCTACACCTCCTAAGTGTAATAATTGCAATATGACTTTTGATTCAACCCCCTTTATGGCAGGGTGATCAGTTTAAATTTGGGATTTAATCTGGCACAATTCCTGTTCTTTCAAACCATAAAACAAACTATAAAGCTCCTGAATGGATACATGCATCAAAATTAAGTCAGATATTGAAATTAACTGCAAAGTTAATTCAGTTTCAAATTGTGGTCTTACACAAACACAGCCTCTGGATACAGATGTGCAGCAACTGTCTGGACATTGAGGTTAACTGAAGTTAAACCAAGTCTCAAGTTATTGCTTACACAGAAGAAACCAGATTGAGTCAGAACATCTAAAATTTTGCTTATGTAGCAGAGTTGATTGTTCCTAGCACGGAGATATTGGAGTTATTTATTTTGACGAAAGTCTAAATTTGTGAACTCCTGGAGTGTCACGAGTTATAATGTTCTCTTAAATATAATCAGTGACATCTGATGTTAGAACTCTGATGTTTTGAGTCCGATTGTGACCAGTGACAGCTGGTTTTAAGCTAATCACTTGGTACCTCAATAATGTGCAGTTGTTGCTTTATTCATTCACATTTATGTACAGTGCAAGCTGTTCATAATAATGCCCACCCAGGGACGCCACTATATTGGAAATATGAATCTGAGAATACTATTTAATATTTAATATTAATATTTTAATATTAATGTTTTAATATTTTACCAAATAATATTCCGGTCTGTTAAGGATTGTCCTGTGAATACCAGCCCCATTAAGGCGATGGTATTAGGACAGAATAGAAAGGTGTGAGACGAGCTCTGGCATTATTGAACAGCATAAACTCTGCACACATATGGAATGAATTCACACAATTTCTTAAAATACAAGAAGTTATTAACAAAAATAAGTCAACTCAAAGTCAAACATACTTCAATCAACAAACTCTTTACTATGCTAAAACAATCCAACTAAACTACCAAGCAGAATTAAAGAATAATGAAGACTAATGGACTATGTACAATATAAACAAGTTGATGAAAGATGATTAGAAATCATGACCAAAAAGAGTGATGCAACATTACCATGCAATGTTTATGTTTGAGAACCAAGGATTATCTTGAAGAATCTGGAAGTGAAGACAAGTTAGTTTTGGAACTAACTTAGAAAATAATCAGCAACATTTAGACAACCCTTCACAATGCAAGATCAGATTAAATATTATTTTAATAAAATAATGTTTTAAACAATGATCTGCTGAATAAAACCAACCTCCTGGATGACTAATTCTCAACGGTGTCTAATTAACTGCCTTTATTTATTAAAATAATATTTGAAGAAATATTATTGAGTATTTTGGAAAAGAGCCAAATCTTTCTGGAGAAATTGGGCTTAATGGTGTTTACTTAGTTATCAACTCTAGCAAATGATGTTCAGGGACTATTATTCACTAGCTTGAAAACTAACAACCTTTCTGTTGACTAGCCTTAATGCTAGCACACATGTTCTTACTGGCTGGCCGTTGGGCTAACAAAGAAGCTAGCTAAAGTGCTAAGCTAGAAGATAGCTTAGCACCAGAATCAACACATACCTTTAAAATACCAGGGTTAAAATGCATAAGTGCGGACGGCGCGTTAAGAGCAATGTTCTGGTTAAAACCACCCTTTTAATAAAGTTTATCTTAGCTTTAAAACATACAAAGAACACGGAACCGGCTCGTGCCGTAGCTAGGCTACTAGTGCTGAAGATCGCCAGGTTCCACAAAGCAAACTTCATAGAATGAAAACGTTCAGATTATTTCATCCTAACTGTTAGTCTGCCCAAACCCAACCTCTGAACTTGTTGAGGGAATGTTGTCCAAGGGCGAAGTTTGAAGAAGATATCCGTCGTGAACAAAGAATTAGCTTCCCGCTAACTTATTCAGTTTCTTCCGATCAGAAGGTGCGTTTGTTCGGTGAACAAAGGTTAGCTTCCCGCTAACCTCCAGCTGTGGATGAAGAACGAACGTTGTCCGCTGCGGTCTCTGCCGTCTTCGGGGCTTCTCTCGAACAGTTTTGCTTCTGTGGGGCCTCGAAGAGAAAATGTAAGCAACTCTTACACCTTAATTTCCCCGTTCATGAATGAAAATACCGGATACACAGACATTATTTCATTCTACTTAACTTTGCATATGATCGGTGATCGTATGGCTTCGGATCCAGTTGAATTTATGTCTTTTTGCCAGCAAAAGACCTCAGCGTGCTTTCCCCTCCTATCCGGTTCCTACGGAAGGCCGCGTGGAAGAGAAAGACTTGTGGAAAGGTGGGGGCTTTTATTTGGGTAATGGCGCCACAGGAAGTCTGCAGTTACCCCCTTTCTTGGCTGTGCTGGAAGAAGGTTAATGCACTTTATTTTGAAAAGTTCCAGGAAAGTATGTACCGGAGTTTTAATGTTGAAACCCATGGCTGTGGTCCCAACACAACTAAGCAGTTCTTGGCAGACACTGCACCTTACGGTAAAGTAAAACGTCTGAGATCAGACAATGGAACAGAATTTGTGTCAGAGGAGTACCAGTCATTGTTGAGGGACAATGCTATAAAGCATAAGAGGTCAGCGCCCTACTCTCCCCATCAAAATGGGACAGCAGATAGGAATTGGCGCACACTCTTTGAAATGGTCCAATGCATGCTGATTGAGTCAGGTTTACCCAAGAATCTGTGGCCTTACGCAGCCAGGACAGCTGCAGTTATAAGAAATAGGTGTTACTGTAAGAGAACAGGGGAAACCCCCTATTTCCTTTTCACTGGAAAGAGGCCAGATGTGTCCAAAATGAATACGTTTGGTTCTGAATGTATGGTGTATGAGCAAAACAAGAAGAAGCTCGATCCTAAAGGCAAAAAGGGAATTTTTGTTGGTTTTGATCGTTATTCACCTGCTTACATGGTTTATTTTCCAGAGACAAACAAAGTTCAGAAACACAGATTGGCCCACTTCATTACAAGGGGTTTGACTGAGAAGCATACTCAGACTGATGGGGACCAAACAGAAGACCACTACATGGAGTGGATAACTACACCAAGTCAAACTAGTCAGCCACTAACCAAAGAAACAGAACTGACAGACACAGAGAGAGACTCAGAGCTGAAGAGTGACACAAATCCAACTAATGACTCCCAGGCTACTTGTACTAATGGTAGAGTCAGAACGAAACCCAAATACTTGGAGGACTATGAATGTGTAGTGCAGAGTAGTGAGTTAACCATTGATTACTGCTACAGAGCTACAGCTGGACTGCCACAGACCTTTAACGAGGCTATGGCATCGCCAGTATCTGATAGGTGGAAAAAGGCGATGAGAGATGAAATGGTTTCATTTAAAGAAAACAACACCTTCTCACTTGTAACATTACCAGAAGGTAGGCAGACAGTGGGGGGAAGGTGGGTATATGCTCTCAAAGAAGATAATAAAGGGAACGAGACATATAAAGCCAGGTATGTAGCAAAGGGATACAGTCAGGTAGAGGGACTTGACTATTCAGAGACGTTCTCTCCAACTGCAAACTTAACATCACTACGTGTGCTGATGCAACTAGCAGCACAGCATGACCTTATACTAAACCAGATGGACGTTAAAGCTGCAAACTTACATGCGCCCATTGACTGTGAAATATACATGGACCAACCCGAAGGTTTCCAGGTTAAACCAAAGAACGGTGTGCGACTCATGTGCAAGTTGAATACATCTATTTATGGGCTCAAACAATCCGGGAGGAATTGGAATATGATGCTGCATAAATTTCTGATTATGAATGAGTTTGTACAGAGCCAGGTTGATCATTGTATCTATACAAAGTTGTCTGATAAAGAAAAAGTTATTTTATTAGTATGGGTCGATGATATAGTTTTGGCTGCAAGCAATGAGATGTGTCTAAGAGAGGTCAAGGAGAAACTGAAAAGTAAGTTTAAAATGAAAGACCTTGGGAATCTCACCCATTTTATTGGGATTGATTTCACACAAAAAGAAGGTTCTATCAAAATGAACCAGTCCAGGTACATAAAGAGAATACTGGAAAGGTTTGGTATGGCTGAGTGTAAACCCAGAGCCACCCCTAGTGAAATCAAATGTGACCTAATGCCTGAAGGGGAACAAACTGATCAAAGAAAGTTCAGAGAAATGTTGGGCAGCCTCATTTATATAATGACTTGTACTAGGCCCGATATCAGCTGGATTGTGAGTAAACTGTCACAGCACATGTCAGATCCAAGGGAGAAACATATGACAGCTTTAAAGCATGTGTACAGGTATTTACAAGGAACCGATGCCTATGAGTTGTGTTATGAGAAGTGTGACACCAAATTGGAGCTCATAGGATATTCCGACGCAGACTGGGCCAATGATGTTATTGACAGTAAAAGCACAACTGGCTACTGCTTCAGCCTAAGTCAGAGCGGTGCTATCGTTTCATGGAAAACAAGAAAACAGCAAACGGTCTCATTGTCAACATGTGAAGCTGAGTATTTAGCAATGGCAGCTACTATTCAAGAAGCGCTCTATCTATCTCAACTACTACAGGACATGGACCACAGTTTTGAACAAACAGCTAAAGTGTTTGAGGACAACCAAGGGACTATAAGCCTTGCAAAGAATCCTGTGAATCGTCAGAGGAGCAAGCATGTGGACATTAAGTATCACTTCATAAGGTCGAACGTTTTACAGGGTAAAATGGTTTTGGTGTACTGTCCTACAGACAACATGGTCGCAGATGTGTTCACAAAATCTGCCACAAGGGCCAAGATTGAAAAGTTTTGTTCATATATGTTTGGAAACTAGTGTTGTGGCTGAAGTGAGTGGCACAATTGAGTGGGGGTGTTGAGTACAATGTATGCCACTGTTGTATTATTTTGGGTTGGCACTACTTTGTAGCGTGGAAGGTTACACACTATTGTAAAAAGTAATAAAGGCAGAGCCTCCCCTGTTCTCGATGCTCAGTGCGTGTTCGAACCAGAACGGGGCAGTGTGGCTACCATTTCAACAACAAAGAATGTCTCCTGTGTCTTATGTATCGGAGTAAGTTAGACACCTGAGAAGATGTCTACACAAGCTGCAGATGATGGGGAAGACTCTGTAGCTCCAAGGGTGAATAATGAGAGACCCGCTGCAAGAGAGTCAACAGGTTTAATAAAAATTCTGTGTTCATTTTTGTGCAGGAGTGAGTTTCTGTTAACCTAAGGTCGAAGTTCCTCCACCATTCAGCGGAGCAGTTGATTAACAGTGATATTTGTGGTTAGTAATTATCAATTATTAAGGAATTAACTAATTGTAATTATTAAATGCTTTGAGCCCATAATCACCACACCAGAGGACATCTCTGATTTCTATTCGTAAGCAATGATTTTTGGTTGAGAAAACTATTTTCCTCAATTATGATTTTTAATTATAATGTAAATATATATCCTCTGTGGATCAGCGGTTCTCTGCTTCACCGAGACATGGCTGAGTGAAAACATCCCGGACTGCGCACTGCTGATGCCGAACTTCCAGCTATTCAGAGCAGATCGCAGCGCGGAGCTATCGGGGAAGAGGCGAGGAGGCGGAATCTGCTTTTATATAAACGAAGGTTGGTGCAGAGACGTAAAAGTACTGGGAAAAACATGTACCGGTAGTCCGGATCTGGAGTCATTTTCCATAATCTGTAAACCGTTTAATTCACCGAGACAGATTTCCTCGTTTTAATAATTGGCTCATATTTTCTACCGCATGGCTGCACTATTGTGTGGAAAAACATCTTGCTGAGCTGATTACAGACCTGGAGAAAAAATACACGGACTCTTTCATCATAATACTGGGAGATTTTAACAGAGCAAACCACTCCAATGAACTCCCCAAATACAGACAGCATATTAAGTGTCCCACCAGAGACAAAAACACACTGGACCATTGTTACACAGCTTTAAAGGACTCAAATCATGCTGTTACCAGGGCTGCTCTGGGGTTTTCGGATCATTATCTAATCCACCTCATCCCAACCTACAGACAGAGACTAAGAGCTTCCAAACCCAAGGTTCACACTGTTAAGAAGTGGACTGAGGAATCAAAGCAGACGCTACAGGCCTGCTTTGAATGCACAGACTGGACTGTATTTGAAACCTCAGCCACTGACCTAAACCAACTAACTGATGTGGTGACATCATACATCAGTTTCTGTGAGGACATGTGTGTGCAGACCAAGACCTTCTGCACCTTTGGGAACAACAAGCCATGGTTTACTCCCCACCTCAGGAACCTGCGCAGGGAAAAGGAAGAAGCTCACAGCAGTGGAGATTGGGCGCGGTACAGGCAGGCCAGGAACAGACTAACAAAGGAGACCAAAGCTGTTAAACTTTGGTTTGTTGACTCTGTGGACATTTTTAAAAACCAACTAAAAACTGTATTGTTCCACCAGGCTTTTATGTCATGATTTTATTGAGCTTTTTATATGCTTGTTTTTTATAGTGAATGCAACTTAATGTGTTTATCTTGTACAGCGCTCTGCGACTTTGTGAGCAGTTCAAAGCTTCTCATTTTTGGATGAAAAGTTTCACAAAAAACAGATCTGAAACCTATAATCAAACATTACAAAGATAGTTCAGTATATTCTGCTATGTGTGCCACTTCCTCCTATACAAACACATCACCACTTCCTCAAGCTAACTTTACACAGACACTGTTTAAACCAAAAATGTCTCGCTAAAGCAGTACGTAAAGCTGCAGTAGGTAACTTTTGTAAAAAAAACATTTTTTCCATATTTGTTAAAACTGTCGCTATGTCCTGACAGTGGAATATGGACAGATAATCTGTGAAAAAAATCAAGCTCCTCTGGCTCCTCCCATTGGTCCCAGAAATACACCGCTTTTGTTCAGAAACTACCAATCAGAGCCAGGAGGAATGACTTAGCAGAATCAATCACGCTCGTGTATGTCCTGCTCACACGCCTCTCCTGCACAGTGCGTACCATCGCTCAAGTTCAGGAGTGCTGGTGTGCTACAGCTGTGCTAATGATTTGAGGACCAAGTTTGGTATCAATGTATGGGCAGGTCATAGTCAATGTAAATCATATCGTTGATGTTTCGTCTCTACCAGTGAATGTGCCACAGCTGTTTACTCACCATCATCGGTGGCCCTGCTTACTAGCCTGCGCGTTTACATTTGGCTTCACTGTGGAGGGAGCGCTATAGCACAGCAGAGAGCAAAGCGGAGGGATCCCTAAGGTCAAACTTTAGGCTAAGTCCACTGTTTTCTCAGAACTCTCTACTGCAGCTTTAATGTTTCTACCTATGTCTAATTATCCATTGTACAACTTTATTGCCTCCATCTGGGTGCTAAACAGGCTTTAACTGTAAAAATGATTATTCAGCTGCTAGAAATATAAATGTGCTGTGCGTCAAGGGCAGTTCCAGAGTGACATTTCAAATCTGTAATCCAACCAAAATTCAAGCAGTAATTTACCTTTGCGATATGCATACATTGATGTTACCATGACGATTGGGATTCAAAACATGGTGCAGCTCTGAAAAAAAAGTCCTGGTTGCAGTTTGCCACAAACCTTAAAATTATGTAGAAGAGGAGGCTCTGCTAAGATTAGAGCAAAATTGATTTTTGGGCTCTACATGCAGAACGCAGAATGCCACGTATCACCCTAAACACACCATCCCTACAGTGTAACATGGTGGTGGCAGTTCATGCTAAGGGGATGCTTTCAATAGCTGGGTCTTAAAGATAGACAGAAACGCCCCAGTTCTGGTAGCGCTTGGTAGATTATTCCACAATCATGGAACGACGCATGAAAAGAGTCTGGGCGTGGTGTAGCCACTGCTAGCCAACAATCTTTAAGTTATCACAAACTACCCAAAATAAAATAAGGAACAACAGAAAAAAAAATTCTTGCAAAAAGCAGAGGGCAGACAGACCTTATATCTGCTGACCCGATCCCCAGCCTCATTGTGGTGAGCACCACAGGACATGAGCAATGAGACGGATATTGATGTACGATTATTCCAAGGTTTTAAAAGGTTACGGGTTCCAAACTACATAAACAACAAATTCTGCTGCCAAAGCCTGGGATATTGTTTTAGAGCCTAACCCTGCTTTAAACTTCTCCAGAACGTTCTCCCAGACTTGTCTGCTGGGTTCCTTGGTCTTCATGATGCTAGTTCTCTCAACAAACCTCTGAGGCCTTAATCCTTACAAATTTATTTTGACCAACTTTACTTTATATCAAAGTCCAAGAAAAAGATTAATTTTATGTCTGTGCCAGTAGTGTCAATTATTGACCAATTAAGAATGTCTTTCTTTAAATGTGAGAGGAAATCAGACCTATGACTTATTCATTTGTTTAAGGCATTTTCATATTCTTCTAAATAATGTTCCTTTGTGGTTGTTTTTACTGCAGGAAAAGAGAAGTCTCTACTTTATCTCCTTTTCTTTTCTTGCACAAAAACACCACAAATAAAAAATAAACAGAACTGTGTGCTTTCAGAAAAGAGGAACAGTCCAACATTAAGCAAGCTGTCTAAAGAAGAGTTTTTACCTCTGGTCTTTGACTTCTCCTTCTTTTTCTTGATGACTATCTCTCCATAAGTCACTTCCCCTGTTCTCACCGCTGAGTAGACTGCAGCTGGATTGTCGTCTGTGCAAAGATGCAAACATCACATTTACTTCCTTCCATACAGCAGCAAACGTCAAATTAAAGGTAGAAAATATTGGCATTTGCATTTTAAATATCTGGGCTTTGATAGTGAACAGTGAAGCAGCCTGTATTTAACAGTTCAGGCGTTTTGTTTCTGTCCTGCAGACCAACATGTTCAGAAACAGGAAACTGGACGCCTGCAGAGCTGTTAGAGTCCAGCATGAAGATCTGCTGAAAAACACACCAACCAAAGACTCACTGAGCTTTATTTGCCTCATTTAAGCTTAAATGAAAGCATCAGTGAAATGTATGTGTTTTCCTTTAATTGTTGAAGGTACAGATTATAAAAGATGAAATTTGGAACAAAAAGCCAATCTGAGTAAGTATTATGTTTTGCTTAAATAGATTTTATTGCTATAAAATCAATGTTTTAGATGATCTAAAACAAAGGTCTCATTCTCGTGGCCCTCGGGCCAATTGCGGCCCGCAGGACGATATCTTGTGGCCCCCGCCGTGATATGAAAGTATGGCTCTGTCCCAATTCCCACCCTACGCCCCTCTATGAAGTGTTTACTTTGTACAAGTGCATGTAGGGGTTGAAGTACGCAGGTTACAAGCTGCAAAATTGGAGAATTGGGACAGTAGAGGTTACGTCATCAACTTGCACCTCTGCACCGTAACTGCAACATCAAAAAGGGCGGGAACCAGCGCTGTTTTCACAGTCTTGCTGCTAAAAAAAACTATTTAAAACTGCAACAAGCAATTGTTTTGAGGAGAAGAAAATGCAGGAAGCGAAGGAGGCTTACACACCAGACTCTCGACATGCCAGTGTTTGTTTGAAAGGTAACTTCAGTGTTATGGCCTACTGACTGCCCAGACTCACTCTGAACCCACTGGTATCTTGTTGGTACAATGTTGAGCCTGGAAAACCAGTAAAAAATTATATTTGTCGGCTTGCTGTCTAAAGTTTATGCAGTTCTTATTATTCTGATTTGATGGCTGATTATGTTGACGGTTTGATTGGTTTTTGCTCAGAACGTCATCTGCAGCACTGAATTGTGAGTAATATACAGGTCCTTCTCAAAATATTAGCATATTGTGATAAAGTTCATTATTTTCCATAATGTCATGATGAAAATTTAACATTCATATATTTTAGATTCATTGCACACTAACTGAAATATTTCAGGTCTTTTATTGTTGTAATACGGATGATTGTGGCATACAGCTCATGAAAATCCAAAATTCCTATCTCACAAAATTAGCATATTTCATCCGACCAATAAAAGAAAAGTGTTTTTAATACAAAAAAAGTCAACCTTCAAATAATAATGTACAGTTATGCACTCAATACTTGGTCGGGAATCCTTTTGCAGAAATGACTGCTTCAATGCGGCGTGGCATGGAGGCAATCAGCCTGTGGCACTGCCCAGGATGCTTCGATAGCGGCCTTTAGCTCATCCAGAGTGTTGGGTCTTGAGTCTCTCAACGTTCTCTTCACAATATCCCACAGATTCTCTATGGGGTTCAGGTCAGGAGAGTTGGCAGGCCAATTGAGCACAGTGATACCATGGTCAGTAAACCATTTACCAGTGGTTTTGGCACTGTGAGCAGGTGCCAGGTCGTGCTGAAAAATGAAATCTTCATCTCCATAAAGCTTTTCAGCAGATGGAAGCATGAAGTGCTCCAAAATCTCCTGATAGCTAGCTGCATTGACCCTGCCCTTGGTAAAACACAGTGGACCAACACCAGCAGCTGACACGGCACCCCAGACCATCACTGACTGTGGGTACTTGACACTGGACTTCTGGCATTTTGGCATTTCCTTCTCCCCAGTCTTCCTCCAGACTCTGGCACCTTGATTTCCAAATGACATGCAGAATTTGCTTTCACCCGAAAAAAGTACTTTGGACCACTGAGCAACAGTCCAGTGCTGCTTCTCTGTAGCCCAGGTCAGGCGCTTCTGCCGCTGTTTCTGATTCAAAAGTGACTTGACCCGGGGAATGTGGCACCTGTAGCCCATTTCCTGCACACGCCTGTGCACGGTGGCTCTGGATGTTTCTACTCCAGACTCAGTCCACTGCTTCCGCAGGTCCCCCAAGGTCTGGAATCGGCCCTTCTCCACAATCTTCCTCAGGGTCCGGTCACCTCTTCTCATTGTGCAGCGTTTTCTGCCACACTTTTTCCTTCCCACAGACTTCCCACTGAGGTGCCTTGATACAGCACTCTGGGAACAGCCTATTCGTTCAGAAATGTCTTTCTGTGTCTTACCCTCTTGCTTGAGGGTGTCAATAGTGGCCTTCTGGACAGCAGTCTTACCCATGATTGGGGTTTTGAGTGATGAACCAGGCTGGGAGTTTTAAAGGCCTCAGGAATCTTTTGCAGGTGTTTAGAGTTAACTCGTTGATTCAGATGATTAGGTTCATAGCTCGTTTAGAGACCCTTTTAACGATATGCTAATTTTGTGAGATAGGAATTTTGGGTTTTCATGAGCTGTATGCCAAAATCATCCGTATTAAGACAATAAAAGACCTGAAATATTTCAGTTAGTGTGCAATGAATCTAAAATATATGAATGTTAAATTTTCATCATTACATCATGGAAAATAATGAACTTTATCACAATATGCTAATATTTTGACAAGGACCTGTATTAGTGCAGCCCGCAGGGGGAGTGGACCTCTGAAGGAAGTCCCGCCCACCGTTCCTCATCATGGCTGATATTTGGTGTTAGGCTAAGCTACACCAACTTCATGCATATTACGCTTGTAACAACAGTGTGGCGGATGACGAACTGTCCGGTAGCAGTCGCCACGATCAAACACGGAGAAAGGCGACTGCTACCGCGCTGTTGTGACAAGTAGAAGCGGAAATGACGTCACTTGTCGAGACGTACTCCATGCGTCGCTAGCTGGCTAAAGACTTCTATGAAACGTGGAACAAGAGCAACGCCAAGTGGAATAAACTACATTTTGTCACACCCTCATCATGTCTCTGTCAAAGCCAAAGCCTGCAGTGAAGAGAAAGATGGGTGACGAGCACAAACAATTTCAGCAAAGGTGGGAGACACAGTATTTGTTGAGCACAGGGGGCATCCTGACATGCCTTATTTGCACTGAAAAAGTTGCACAAGTTGCACAAGGAATACAACCTGAAACGTCATTATTCAACTAAACATGCTGAGGAATGTGCAAAACACCAGGGGGATGAGAGAGCCAACCGGGTTGCCAGCCTTAAAACATGCCTAGTGAGGCAACAAGATTTCTTCAAGAAGGCAACCAAAGAGAATGCTGCAGCAGTCGAAGCTAGCTATACGGTTAATTAGATGATTGCTAAGGCGGGAAAACCATTCACAGAGGGAGAGTTTGTAAACAAATGCATATTACAGGCTGCAAGTATAGTTTGTCCGGAAAAGAAAAGTCAGTTCAGCAACATCAGCCTTTCTGCCAACACAGTGGCAGAGCGCATTTCTGACTCGTCAAGTGACATTTATCATCAACAGTGTGAGAAAGCCAGATGTTTTGATGCATATTCAGTTGCTCTTGATGAGAGCGCAGACATAACTGACACTGCTCAGCTCTCAATTTATGTCCGTGGTGTTGATCGAAATTGTGAAGTGACAGAGGAGTTGCTCAGAGTAATTCCAATGCTTGGCCAGACCGCCGCTCATGAGATATTTCGCCAGCTGTGTGATGCCATTGAGAATACCGGTTTGCCATGGAATAGGTTTGTTGGAATAACAGCCGATGGAGCACCATCAATGACTAGGAGGAAAAATGCACTGGTGGCACTTGTTCAGAGAAAACTTGAGGAGGAGAGTGTAGAAGAGGCCATTGCTCTGCACTGCATTATCCATCAGCAGGCCCTTTGCAGCAAATGCCTGAAGTGTGACAACCTGATGTCTGTTGTTGTGAAATGCATCAACAACATCAGATCCAGGGGCTTAAAGCACAGGAGGTTCCATGCTTTTTTAGAGGAAATGGAGTCAGAATATGAAGATGTGCTCTACTTCACTGAGGTACGTTGGCTCAGCAGGGGAAATGTCTTGAAAAGATTTTTTGAACTCAGAGAAGAAGTGAAACCCTTCATGGAGAAGGATGGGATGGCTGTTCCCGAGTTGAATGATCAGAAATGGCTCATGGACTTTTCTTGTCGACATCACACATGAGCTGAATGTACTGAACAAGACGTTACAAGGCCAGGGGCAGCTTGTCAGTGCTGCCTATGACAACATAAGAGCATTCTCCACAAAACTTGTGTTATGGAAAGCCCAGCTCTCTCAGACAAACCTTTGCCATTTCCCAGCATGCAAGGCACTTGTGGATGCAGGCACACCATTCAGTGGTGAGACGTATGTTGATGCTATTTTGAACCTACAGAAGGCATTTGATCACAGATTTGCAGACTTCAAGAGGCACAGAGCCACTTTTTGAATTTTTGCAGACCTCTTCACCTCTGAAAGATACTCCTCCTGTGCTTCAAATGGAGCTTATTGACCTGCAATGCAACTCTGACCTCAAGGCCACATTTAGGGAGGTGAATGGAAAAGCAGACAAGCATGGGCAATTTTTGAGAGAATTGTCCCCCAGCTTCCCTGAGCTTTCCCAAATGTTCAAGCGGACCATGTGCCTTTTTGGGAGCACATATCTGTGCGAAATGTTCTTCTCCACCCTGAATTTTAACAAGTCCAAGTACAGGTCCAGACTTACTGATGATCATCTTCAAGCCATACTGAGGGTCTCAAGTCCCTCCTCTCTGAAGCCAAATGTGGCTCAGATATGTGAGAGGAAGCGTTGTCACATTTCTGGCAGCAAGGAGTAAGCTGGAGAAGCCATGTTCTGAGGAACTGTTCATGATCTTCATTCAATGTTCCATTCATGTGTTCAGGACAGTTCATGCACAGGAATATGCTGTAGGGATCAGGGGAACAGCGCTAGGCTGGTTTACATCTTATCTGTCTGACAGATTCCAGTTTGTTCATGTAAACGATAAATCATCTTTAAACTCCAGGGTTAATTGTGGAGTACCACAGGGTTCAGTACTTGGGCAAATTCTCTTTACTATATATATGCTTCCAATAGGTCAAATTATCAGGCAGCATGGGATAAATTTTCACTGTTATGCTGATGATACTCAGCTTTACTTATCCATAAATCCTGATGAGCCCAACCAGTTAGATAGACTACAAGCATGTCTTGAAGATATAAAAACTTGGATGACTTAAAATGTTTTGCTTCTAAATTCTGACAAGACAGAAGTTGTCGTCTTTGGACCGGAGTCTTTAAAAGAGAAACTGCTTAGTCAATCACTTAACCTGGATGGCATTAAATTGACCTCCAGTAATAAAGTAAAAAACCTTGGTGTTATTTTTGACCAGGACATGTCATTTAAATCCCATATTAAACAGGTTACTAGGATTTCCTTCTTTCACCTCCGGAACATTGCCAAAATTAGAAATATCCTGTCCAGGAGTGATGCTGAAAAACTAGTCCATGCATTTGTTACTTCAAGGCTGGACTATTGTAATTCTTTACTATCAGGATGTCCACAAAATGCAGTTAAAAGCTTTCAGCTGATTCAAAATGCTGCAGCAAGAGTTCTGATGAAAATTAAAAAGAGAGATCATATTTCTCCTATTTTAGCTTCCCTTCATTGGCTCCCTGTTAAATTCAGAATAGAATTTAAAATTCTCCTCCTCACATATAAAGCCCTTAATGATCTAGCTCCATCATACATCAGAGATCTGATTGGTCCATATGTTCCTAACAGAGCACTTTGTTCTCAGACTGCAGGTTTACTGGTGGTTTCTAGTGTTGGACCACTAGTTTGCTGAATATTGGACCATTCGCACGTTGCTGGAGGCCACTATGCCTCAATTCACAACACATGTCGTCTCAAGGCACTTCACAAAAGTCAGGTTCATACATTCCAATTAATCCTAACAATTGAACAGTGCAGTCGGAGTTAGTTATTTATTCAAATTGGATCAAAAGTTTTTCTGTCTAAGGAAACCCAGCAGATTGCATCCAGTCAGTGACTTGCAGCATTCACTCCTCCTGGATGAGCATGTAGAGACAGTGGACAGTCACTGGCGTTGACTTTGCAGCAATCCCTCATACTGAGCATGCATGTAGCGACAGTGGAGAGGAAAAACTCCCTTTTAACAGGAAGAAACCTCCAGCAGAACCAGAACCAGGCTCTGTGTGAGCGGCCATCTGCCACGACCGACTGGGGGTTTGAGAGAAAAGAGCAGAGACACAAAGAGAACAAAGAAGCACTGATCCAGGAGTACTTTCTATGGGAAGGAAAAGTAAATGTTAATGGATGTAACTCCTTTAGTCATTTCACCTAGAAAGAAAGAACAGATAAATTCTGAGCCAGTTTTCAAGGTTAGAGTCTGAAAGAGAGCACATAGAGTTAGTCACAGTAGAAGCTCAGTCAATCGCCATGTCTAGGAGAGAGAAAGTGTTAAACACTGAAAGACAGGGCCATGTGGATCATCGGTAGAGGGTGAGCATTAAGTTGTCGCCAGCAGAAGCTTGAACGATGTCCCTCTCCAGAAAGGTGTCACAGGTAGACACAGAGCCAGGCCAGGTGTAGCTTCTAGGAAGAGAAAAGAGAGAACAAAGTTAAAAGCTGAAATAACTGCAAATAATGCAAAATTGGAGAGTAGTGTGAGAATGTAGCGAAGAGGGTGAAAGTGGTCATTATGTCCTCCAGCAGCCTAAGCCTATAGCAGCATAACTACAGAGATAACTCAGGATAACCTAAACCACTCTAACTATAAGCTTTATCAAAAAGGAAAGTTTTAAGCCTAGCCTTAAAAGTAGACAGGGTGTCTGCCTCACGGACTAAAACTGGGAGCTGGTTCCACAGGAGAGGAGCCTGATAATTAAAGGATCTGCCTCCCATTCTACTTCTGGAGACTCTAGGAACCACCAGTAAACCTGAATTTTAAATTATATTCTGGATTTAACAGGGAGCCAATGAAGGGAAGCTAAAATAGGAGAAATATGATCTCTCTTTTTAATTTTCATCAGACCTCTTGCTGCTATTATCATTACTGTTTGACATTCTCAGCATATTCCTTTCAGTTCCCATGATGTTTGCATCAGAGATCTATTTTTGTTTCATTCGAATGAGAAACTACTGACACCATAGAAAATAGTTATTTTTGTGCATTTTCAACTGCGACCTGGATAAACTTGGAAGCCTATTCAGTTTGAATGCATCAGGTGATGTGTATTTGTATAATGAGGGAGACAGCTTCGGTTCCTGAGGCAAAATGGACCAAAAAAGAGATGAACTCAGTTCATCTCTTTGCCTCCAGTGCTGCCATATTCCAGAACTACAACATGTGTTGTGCCCCCAGCCATGGATAAAAACATGGACTCTGAACTGTACACAAACAAGATGCTGGTAGAAAACTGCAACTTTAAATACAACACTAACCTACTTGTAGCATATTCCAGGAAGGAGGGGTCACAGCTGGAATCCCCATGATGTCATGGACCCACTATCAAAAATACTTTGCCCGCTCCACTTCGTTCTCTACTTCCGCTTTTCCACTGGCCTGTTTTAGGCCGTGCAGCTTCACTCCGCTCAGTCTGTCTCTACTCGGCACAGTAACTGTTGTGTTTCCACTGACCCACTGACGGCTGAAGCCCCGCCTCCAGCCGTCAGTGTAGCGCTGGGCTGCTATTAACGTTACTGTGTGACATCCTCACACTAAAGTAATCTGCATGAAACGATGAAAATAAATAAGTAGAAAATAAATAAACTAAATACAAATAATGTTTGTGTCTTTGTTTATGCAAGAATGTCTTACGTTGTTTTCATGTATAAAATGATCCACTGGGATAATAATCTGGACCTCAACCCGGCCAGAACCTTTAAAATAAGACTCAGGGGTTCTGATGGGAGGGGGTGGAAACAGGCAAACTTTGGAAGCTCCAAATTTTGCCTGAAGAATTTAACATGTCGGGCTTTATATGGACATTTCTGTCACAGCCATGGCAATAATGAGGACAGGGACTTTAAAGCCCCAAACCAAGGACTTCTGACCGCAGTGAAGTTAGTTTTAGTTTGGATGTTGGATATTCGTGCATCGTGGATTCAGCGGGGTCTTCCTCCCGTTTGACCCGATCCCGGCATTCTGATTACAGGCAGCTGCTCTCTGTCTGCTCCCTCCTCCTGCAAACGCTGGTTCTCTTGAGGACCATCAATAAATGTTAGAACCAAACACACTGTTTCATGGTGGTATTGGTTTGTGTGTTTTGAGGGAAATGTTTGTGGGTCTGAACAGCTGATTTTATGTGTGATCAGCTGGTTCAGGATGTTATTAAATACAGCACCCCCTACCTGCGTGTCATTCAGAAGGCTAATGTGTCCTTTTGTATTCTCTTTCAGCCTTCAGGCTGGTTTATGGTTACTAAATAGTAAAATTAAATTTGGGTTTGACCCGCGCTGCCATTGTGGTCCTTAATATCTAGTAGTATCTCTTGAGTTTTATTACCTTCTTCCTGCACTACCTCTAGAAAACCTTCTCATTTCTCCTGGTCCTATGTCCAATCAGTGAACTGCAGTCTGTTCATGCTACATGTAGTCCCGACTAAGCCCCGGTCGGATCTGCTCAGGAGCAAGGACCAAAAAACTAGGTACCAGTACGGAAACAACATTAATGGAAGTGCTTGCAACACGGGCTGAGTGGAGCAGAGCCAGGCTCAATCAAGCCAGTGGAAAAAGGGCATACCATGCGACTCTTCCAAAGAGGCGGACAAAAGAGGAAATGCACTTGAATGTCTCACTTGCTGGCAAGCTGGACTAATTCTTTAACCTTGACCACAATCTGATGTTTGAATACCCACCGATCGAGAGCAACCACAAAGTTAAATATGATTTACTGTCTAAATAATCCAGTGTTCATGCAATAAGGGGTAATTAAGACAGCCTGTCTTCAACCTTTCTTTCTGTAATACTGCAATTAAGGCAACCTGAACCGGAGATGTTTCTGAAGATACGGTGTCTCTAATCACGTTGAGTGAAGCGGCAGGAATTGCACCACAGAACTCCTTCCAGTGTGTCGACCCAGCATAAACTACTCCCATTACAGCTAAAGAGAATAGCTACAATATTTATTTGTTCGTGCCCACCACCTTTGCCAGACCAGACCAACTTCGCTACCCAAACCAGGGCCCATTGGACCTCCCATTCTCTTTTTCGGAACGGTTCTTGTAAGAGGTGGTATTTGGCAGAGAAAAGAAGAGCATACATTTTCTGCACTAGAATGCAGCAAAGTTCTCCAAGACATGGTTAACAAGCTAAGACCTTAAAGACTAAAGAATAATGACATGGCCCCTTTCTCACCAGACATAACCCTATTGAGAACTTGAAGATCCTTAAACAGTACCTGTTTATGTTCTTTAGTTCATCCAGTTGTTTGCATATTTAGAGTTCTGTTAGATTCATTTCAGTTTTATTTGTGTAGCTCAAATTCACAACACATGTTGTCTCAAGGCTCTTTACAAAGTCAATTCATTCAAACCATACAGATATCAAGTCATGTTCATACATTCCAACTACTCCTAACTATCAAACAGTGCAGTCACACTCACTGTGCACTCACCTTCTCGAGGAGAGCCACCTGCTCGCTGTCAAGGACAACAGCATCTCCAATCTGCCTTGTCTCTGGAGCCAATGCTAGAAGAACCCTGCTGAACCCTGTCTGGTTCAGCAGGGTTCCACATCTCAGCCCTAGCTTCCTCCTGCTCCACCACCCCTCTATACTTCTCCTGCTGCTTCCTCCTCTTCTTTTGTGTCAGAGGATCCTATTACATCAGATCAATGTCTCCTCACCTAATCCAGAGGGTCTGGTCGACGCCCTCCTTCTGTCTTTGCCGTTTTCGCCCTCGCCTCAGGCTTCCGTTTGTCAAGCAAGCTTCATGTCACAGACTTCTGCTCTATGTTCATAAGCGCAAGTTTCTCTGCCGCTCTCCACTGCTCCTTCAGCGTCCTCCTGTGGTCTTCGGCAGGAAATGGCTGCTCCTGTACCCTTTGTGCGGGTTCCTGCAGCTGAACGTACTGCTCCATGCCTCCAAAACACAGCTTCAGGCCAGTATTACTGCAGTTCTACGCGCTTCAGCTCACACCACTGAGGGTCAGCCCAACACCTCCGCCTCTGCCTCCGAGGGTCAGCCTGAAATCTCAGAGTTGTTCTTTGAATTAGGCTGAGAAATCAAAACAAACCCATCAGAGAGATGGCAAATATATTAGGCGTAGCCAAATCAACAGTTTGGAACATCATCAAAAAGAAAGAACACCCAGGTGAGCTCAACAACACCAAAAGACCCGGAAGACCACGGAAGACAAATGTGGTGGATGAGCGAAGAATCTTTTCCCTGGTGAAGAAAAACAACAATAGGCCAGATCAAGAACACTCTCCAGGAGGTAGGTTTGTGTGTGTCAAATTCAGCAATCCAGAGAAGACTTCACCAGAGAGAATACAGAAGATTCACCACAACATGGGCTTGTATGGCTGTCATTGGAACAGGGTTCCCCAAGGGCCCTCTACGCCTCCTAGCAAGCTGCTCCACGACAATGTATTTATTGATGACGTGACTGTGGACAAAAGCAGCAGGATGAATTCTGAAGTCTTCCGGGCAATATCACCTGCTTATATTCAGCCAAGTGCCTCCAAACCCATTGGACGCTCCTTTACAGTGCAGATGGACAACGATCCAAAGCTAATACTGTCAAAGCCACCAAAGTTTTTTGAGGCAAAGAAGTGGAATGTTATTCAATGGCCAAATCAATCACCTGACCTGAATCCGACTGAGCATGCTTTTCACTTGCTGAAAACAAAACTGAAGGGAAAGGCCATAAAAATAAGCAGGAACTGCAGATATTTGGAGTTGAGGCCTGGCAGAGCATCACCAGGGATGAAACTTAACATTTGGTGAAGTCTACGCCTTCTAAACGTAGGCTATGAAAGTCTTCAGTTTAAGCACATCTTGGTCGTTTTATTTCAAATCTATTGTGGTGGTTTACAGAACCAAAAGAAGAAAATTGAGTTGATGTTCCAATATTTATGGACCTGACTGTAGGTGTATTTTATAGTTTATTGGTGTCAGGACCTGCCATTTTGTTGTTTGTTTTTGTTTACTTTGTCATTAAAGGTTTTCCCTGTTCCTTTGATTAGTAGTCTACTTGGTTTAGTTAATATTTGCTTAGATTCTTGTGCTTGTGTCCTTAGATCTAGTTCTTTCGAGAGTTACTATTTATGTTTAGCTTATGTTTAGGTTTCTTTTCCCTGTTCCTCCCCTTGTCCTTAGATCCCCTTCAGGTACTATTTACCCAGAGGTTTGTTTCCCTTTAGATTCTTTGTCCTTTGTATAGTTCTATGTGTTTAGTTCCTCTCTGGCTGTTGTAGTAATTATTGGTTACCTCCCTTTACGTTCTTGCTGGTGTTTTAGATTGTTGGGTGTATTTGGCTTTCGCTTCGCTGCTCCTCCTTGTGAGTTAGTGTTTGTTTATCTTTAGATCTAGTTTCCCTTTGGTTTATTTATAGTTTAGTTTCTCCAGTGTCCCTGTGTCTCCCAGTCTGGTCACCATAGTAACCATTCATTCCCTCAGTCTCCACAGCCAGTTCCCACACCTGTTCCCACTTCTCCTCTGATTACCTTGGCTTCCTCTCATTGGTCCACTCTCCTCCTCTCCCTGCATATATACCTGGTTGCTCTAATTATTCTCTGCTGGTTCCTCACGCCATGCATGCCATGTTTCTCACCTGTTGTCTTCCTGATGTCTCCTGGTTCCTCGTCGATGTTTGACAACTCCTGTAAGTCCTTCATTAATTATTATTAAAGAAGATTAAACCGCACCATGTGGCTCCCTAGTTCTTGCTTGCATTTTGGTCCAAACCAACTCCGAACATTGACAATTGGGTGCTTTATTTTTATTTAATTTATTCAGAGTTTTGCTAAATTTTAATTTACAATATTTTGGTGATTATGAAATATATAACGAAAATAAATAAAAATATAATACAATAAATACAAGTTAAATATATCCTACTAGGGTTTTTTATTTATTTTATAAATAAATTTGGTGATGGACCTGTGCCAAAACTGCCTGTGTATGTTCCTACTACTGAACTTCACATGGTGGGGGATACACCAACACAGGTCCTCAAGATGTAATAAAAAGAGTTTATCACACAGCTACACACTTACACAGAAACACAAACAGGTACCCAATAATTCAGCTCAGGATATGCATTTACTGTAAATCGATTCCCTCAAATCTAACCTTACTGTGACTTTAATACACCTGACAGGTGTGATTACATCTAATATTTCCTAATTATGACCAGTTTCTGATCCTTCTGGAAACCAGTGGATACATCATCGATTACAAGAATAAATTAACATAATCACCATCTTTTCTTGGTTTGGTTTTCTGTGGTTTACTCTGGGATATTTTGACATCGCTGTATGTGATTTCATCTTCTTCCTTCCTTCGTTTATTGTCTGAAATGAACCCAAAGTAAACATGAAGCTGTTTCAGGCACATCTGAAAACTACCTGTCTATGAAATGCAGTCATATGTTGTAACCAAGACATTTATTTCACCTTTAGGTTTGCTGTGAACATGTATCAGTAGTACAACCAGGAACACCAGGAAAACCAGAACACAACCACATGTGATGAGAGTCACCAGAGGACTGGAGGGAGAACCAGAACCTGACGAGTTTGTGGAGACCAAGATGCTGGTGAGTCTCTCTAGAAAAAAGATAGCTACTAAATAAGTGTCTGACTGTAAATATCAACTCTCAAACAATTGAAGTATTGCTTCAACTTCCTCACCCTTGGCAGGACTTGTGGTAGGTGGAGAGGTGGTTGGAGGTTTCTCTATATTAAAGATACATGATGATAGTGTCATGTTGGATGGCTTTTTATTGATTTTTAGATATTTTCTACATTCAGTGAAGCTGCTGACCTGAGACAGAGATCCAGCTGGATGGAGACTCTCCATGACCACTGATGAAACACTTGTAGAGACCTTCATCAGAGCTGGTCACATGGTGGAGGGTCATGTGACCTGCAGACTCAGTCCTGATGAGGGAGCCATCTTTAATGAAAGCAGCTGGGAGGTTGGAGGGAGTCTTTGTTTGACAGCTCAGAGTGACGTCATCTCCCTCCATCACAGGGAGGACAGGACTCTGCAGGATCACTGATCCACCTCAACACAGAGACAAACTACAGCATTTCATCCATTTCCACACAGCTTCATCAACACTAACTCCACAGTCTGATCTTACCAGAGACAGTGAGCTGGATGCTGCTGCTGGCTGCTCCCTCTCTGGACTCACACCAGTACACTCTAGTATCATCTGTTTCCATGTAGGTCATCTTACAGGTCAGACCATCAGGTACTCCCCATCCATCTTTACACTCAGACTGACGTTTGGTTGTGTTTCTCCTCACAGTCCATCCAGCAGAGCTGTTGTCCTCCTCACAGCTCAGAGACACAGAGTCTCCTCTAAAGAACTGAGATCTGCTGGGACTCACAGTCAGACCAGCTGAAATAAGGAAATTCACTGTTCATGTTTTTATGTATATCAATAAATTTCTCACGGTCTGTGACAACCGACATATTTATTTATTTACCTTTATTTAACCAGGAAGTCCCACTGAGATTAAAAACTCTTTTACATTTGACCTAAAACCGTTTACCGGGCCACCTGCCCTCTCTATTGAACATGAACTACTAATTATCTATGTTGCTTCATTAGCTGAGAGAACGGATACGAGACGTTTATCTGACAAACTGTGAATAATGTTTACTCACCCTGCAATGTTGTGCAACACAGTAGCAACACTCCAGCTAAAAAACAAAGTTAAAGGATTCAGAGACAAAACAACAGAAAGGTAAGAACTACTAAAGTGTAATAAACACACTGCTGTTGGACGTTAGACTAGAAAATGAAACCTAAAAAGAATGAAAATAGCTTCTATAGACAGAGAAAAGTTACCTACAGAGCAACCTCAGTGGAGCTGTTTCCTCCATCCTGCTACTGGGGATCTGAGATCAGCTCTGACCAGTTTATAGTGAGTGAAGCCCCGCCCCCTCATGTGTCACTGAGGTGTAGTTTCTTGTCCATGTGTCTAAGTTTGGACATCATTTCTGATGAAACCATCACATGAACTCCCCTGAAGCATAATACACGCTACATTCGTCCCTTTTACAGGTCCAACCTAAAGCTCCAAGTTTACTTTAAATCAAATAAACAAGAATGAAAACACAGACATTATTGTAGTAGATTAAAAAGACACATTTTCATAAATAAAAGTGGGAATGGATTAATTGCCAATAAATGTTGAAACATTTTTTACATTGTTTTATTTTTTATTATATTTGTTAATATATTTTCCCACAGACTATATTCTCTTGCACTAATCTACACACCACCAGGTACCTAAAAACATACTTGATTGAAAATCTGCACCTGCTCAGCCTCTGAGAGTCCAATTGTAATGCTGTAATGCCTGCCAGTAGGGGGCGCTGATTCTGAGCACAGAAAACTTCTAGCTGTGACAAACTTATTTCCATTACTGAAAAAGTAACACTGTTTATTTCTCTGTTCTCTTGCAGGGAGAAGGTCCTGGGTTTGAACCCAGGTCTGGGGTCTTTTTGGAGTTTGCATGTTCTCCCTCTACCTGTGCAGGGGTTCTCTCCAGGTACACCGGCTTCTTCCCACAGTCCAGTAGCATGACAGTTAGGTTAAAAGTTTCTCTAAATTGCCTTTCAGTATGAGTGTGTGTTTGCATGGTTGTTGGTCTTTTGTCTCTCTGTGTTGCCCTGCGATGAACTGGTGATCTGTTCAGGGTCCCTGTTGCCCAAAGAGTGCCGGAAATAGGCACCATTCCCCCCAATAGTTTTTAGGTCTCACCACAGATTCTCTGTTTCAGTAAGGTCTGAACTTTGACTAGGATATTCTAACACATGAATATGTATTTAGATTTGCTGTCTTGCTTGAAAGTGAACCTCCACCCCAGTCTCAAGTCTTATTCCAGGACTCCCTGGTATTTTGCTCCATCCATCTTCTCATTACCCCTAACCAGCCTCCCTCTCCCTGCTGAAGGAAAGCATCCCCACAGCATGATGCTGTCACCACCATGTTTCTCCCTGGGGATGGTATGTTGATGTTCATTGTTAGTTTTCCCCCACACAGTCTTTTACACAAAGGATAAAAAGGTCACTTTTAATCCGATCTGAGCACAACACATATCTGCACGTTTGCGTCGTCACCTACATGGCCGGTTCTGAGCGTTTTTTTTTAACAATGGGTTCCTTTTTGCCTCTGGTCCAAAAATGGCCAGATTTGAGTTAACAATGAATAGCTATCATGTCCACAGATTCTTCCTCCTGAGCTGTGGATCTCTGCAACTCTTCTAGGGATACCTCATGGCTGTTTCTCGGATTAATGTCCTCCTTCCCTGCCAGTTTAAGTGGACCTTCTTGTCTTGGCAGGTCTGCAGTGGGTCCACCAACTCTCCATGTTTAGATGATGTCTGTCACATAAAGTCCAAACAAAATATATGGACGTTTGTGGCTGTAATATTGCCTTTTAAATAATAAAGCATCATAATTAAAATACTGCATTAGTGGAGACTGAAGCTGAAGGGATACAATGAGAAGTTAACTTGCTATTTAGACAGTGTATTGGAGGCAGGGAAGCCTTATAACAGAGACCTAGATTAGTGTGAGGTCAGTGGTTCAGGTGTAAAAATATACAAATGATTTTTGGCACAAATTATCCCCAATTACAGAGCAGCTAAATCATCACCTCTATCCTCACTGCGCCCCAGGGCAGCTGTGGCTACTATGTAGCTCACCACTGTCAGTGTGTGAATGTGTGTATGAATGATTGTAGTGGAAAGTCCTTTGGGGTCTCTGGGGACTTTATAAAGTTCAGGCCATTTACCATCCTCATGTTTGGGCAACTGGGTAATTATTGTTTTATCAATTGTCTAAATTTAGTTTATGTTTCATATTATGTTCTGTTCCTTCATAAACTGTATCATTTTACTAAATAGGAAAACATATTCTTTATTTTTTCTGTTTTGTTTTGGCTAAAGGGTTTGTATCCATTTTTTTAAATAAAGTTAATTTACAGCCCACTCTTGTGGCTGCTGGACGTTAGGACATTTACCGCAGGTCAGCAGCTCGTCCTGTTTGCTGCCTTAAATCTTATTTCCTACTCTAAAAAGTATTTTTGGTGAAAATTAGACTACACCATAACATAGTGATTTTTTTTTTTATCTTTTAAAATTTTGAGGAGAAAAAAGAGACATTTAGCTATGATTGTTTGAGTTTCATTTATTTTATATTTTTCAAAAGGATACATCTATTTTTAAGACCGCCATATAAGATTTTAATGTAACCTCACCCTCTTTTTTATCAAAATAAAATTGTTGCCCTTATTAAAAAAAAGGTTTAAACCTTGTTGCAATTTTCTTTTTAATTTAAGCACTGGAGTATTATCCGTGTTAATTGTAACTTGGTAAATACATGTTTTTCTAGTGGTTTTTATAATACTCTATTTTCTATTCTATTTACCCATTAAACAATAAATGACATACTACAACTCTGTAATTAAATTTGAGATAATTTTTGTAGAAAAGCAGAAAAATAGTACAAGCTTGGTACCGAGGGCCCAATCCTTCTCCTCACGTGGATGAAGAAGCTGGAACCCTGAACAAAGTAACACTCCTCATTATATACTCTAGACTCTGCCTTGGGCTGCACGGTGGCGCAGTTGGTAGCACTGTTGCTTTGCAGCAAGAAGGTCCTGAGTTCAATTCCTGGCCTGGGGTCTTTCTGCATGGAGTTTGAATGTTCTCCCCGTGCATGCGTGGGTTCTCACCAGGTACTCCGGCTTCCTCCCACAGTCCAAAGACATGCCTGTTAGGTTAATTGGTCTCTAAATTGCCCTTAGGTGTATGAATGAGTGTGTGGTTGTATGTGTGTTGCCCTGTGATGGACTGGCAACCTGCCCAGGGTGAACCCCGCCTCTCGCCCATAGACTGCTGGAGATAGGCACCAGCTCCCCTGTGACCCACTATGGAATAAGTGGTAGAAAATGACTAACTGACTGCCTTGTTACATGAGACCGAGCACAAACCTCAGTGTTTCAGTAAATTTATGTGTCAACCTGGAGCAGCTTTAACTGGACTGAGCTGTGTGGTCAGTGGGTTTGATGAAACCTAATCTAGTGTGCGTGCAGCAATAAAACTTCTAATAAAACATTTAATAAGCAGATTACATATTTTCCTTCTTGTGTTACTGTAAGGAGACATTTTAAAAAAAACATGGTGCATTCCATTTGTACTTGGAAGTTGGAATTTCTGACCTCTGAGAAGAAGATTTCAACTGGAACACCCCCAGAAATCAGTATTACGAGTCTGAAGGTCGGGTCTACGCAACCATACCAGACTTCTACATTCAAGATGGCTGCTTATCGCATCAATGGTAGTAAAATATTCTTATTTTGACTGTTTTTAGCGGTTCTTTATCATTTATGTAACATTTAGTCTGTCGTACACGTACTACTTTTCAGTATTTACAAGCCAAGATGTCTCAATACTTTTTAAATGCTTGAAAGAAGAACAGCGTTACTGTTAATGTTATTGTTGAAGGCACCAAAAACAATGTTTTAAAACTTCTTAGATAACTACGATACTACGATCATTCATCAGCTGTAGAGGTAAAGTAGTAATATTTGAATAGCTTTCACATGGCACCTAGTTAGACTTAACTTAAAGATCAATACAATAAATAAAGCAATACATGAATGTACATCTGATGATGTAATGACAACACGGTTAACAGGGTGACATGCATACAAACCAAAAATAAAAAAATTAAAAATTGAAATCCCTACCTGATGCCCTGATTGAACTGAAGAGCAGCTCCAAGTGATCTTGGCTAAAGCGATAGGTTCAGACGTACCGCCGTCCCTGAAGTTGTTCAGAAATCATTAACATCAGGGTGTCAATGTGGATGATAGATCCCAAGACTGAGGGGTACCTTGACAAGAAATTGTTTTGTCAATGTTATCATGACAGAGAAAAATTACTTTAAGACAGCACTAAATGACTTTCACATTTACAAATCTAAAAGCAACAAGGAACAAAAGAAAAACAAAACAAAATTGTTAAACATACCATTATGATGCCTTAAAAACTGAAAGCACTGAAGTCCAACAGAAACAAAACAGAAAACTGAAAAAAACATCAGAACCAGAGAACAGTAAATCATATGAACTTATGATGTGGAGTAAAGAATAGATTAGATAAGCAGTCTGTTGGTTGTAGCTAAAAGATCTTCTGTAGCTCTCTGACCTCCAGCAAAGAGTAGTATTGTGTGAAAGCACCAGTTGACATCTTTACAATATTCACTTAATATCATTAAAGCCTTGGTCAGAATTCAAGATCAAAATTTATTTTGCCTCACAGAAACCTGGCTGCAGCAAGAGGATTATGTTACTATAAATGAGTCAACTCCTTCAAATCATTTCAATTTCCACATTCCTTGAAATACTGGGTAGCAAACATCTTTCAGTCCGCTTTATTGATTCGTCCCAGACGAATCAATAGCTACAACTCTTTTGAATATTTAATCCTTAGTTTTCCTCATCCAAATTGCAAAGCACTAAAACCACTTCTGTTTGTTGTTTTGTACCGTCCACCAGGCCCTTACTCTCAATTTTTAGATCCCTTTTCAGACCATTTATCTGATTTAGAGTTAAATACAGATAAGGTTATTATAGTAGGGGATTTTAACATTCACGTTGACGCTGAAAGTGATAGCCTAAATATAGCCTTTAATGCCATCTTAGACTCAATTGGCTTTGCTCAAAACATTAACAAACCTACCCACCTTTGTCTTCATTCTCTGGACCTTGTGCTGACATACGGCATTGAGTGTAAAGAAATAAAAATATTTCTTCATTTCAGATTATTTCCTATTGAAAGTACTCCTGGATCAGTGCTTCTGTGTTCTCTTTGTGTCTCTGCTCTGTTCTCTCAAACCCCCAGTCGGTCGTGGCAGATGGCCGCTCACACTGAGCCTGGTTCTGGTTCTGCTGGAGGTTTCTTCCTGTGAAAAGGGAGTTTTTCCTCTCCACTGTTGCTACATGCATGCTCAGTATGAGGGATTGCTGCAAAGTCAACGCCAGTGACTGTCCACTGTCTCTACATGCTCATCCAGGAGGAGTGAATGCTGCAAGTCACTGACTGGATGCAATCTGCTGGGTTTCCTTAGATAGAAAAACGTTTTATCCAATTTGAAAAATAAACTGAATCTAACTTCATTGTTTGATAGTTAGGATTAACTGAAATATTCGAACCTGATTTGAAATCTGTATGATTTGAATGAATTAACTTTGTAAAGTTCTTTGAATTGGCGCTATATAAATAAACTGAATTGAATCGATTGCACTATTGTAAATAGTTTATTGATGTTCATGTTGTCTTTCTACATTCTGTTTTTTTGTATCTTGATAAAAAATATTTGAATTTGTGTTCATCTGTTCTGTTCATCTGCTGTGTTTGTTTTTTTGCAACAACCAGTCACAGCCCTTAGAAGACAGCATGACACCTAGCAACAAGGTCAACAACATAACCTCTAAAATAGGAATCTCTGTCGTCTTCTCACTCAAAGTTTCTCTCAGCAGAGACCTGAATCACTCTGAAGCTAGGAATCCTTGCCAGGAATTTTTAGGCTAAGATAGGAGCTCTCTGAGAGACTGAGAATCTTTGTAAATGCGGGTCCTGAAGATTTGACTGCATGTCCTGAAACCTAAATTGTTAAAGATGGAATATTTACTCCTTATAGAAATTCATAGAAATTCATCACAAAAAACGTGTTTGGTTGAGAAAATACATTTACTGCCTCATTAAAACCAGAAGAAAAAAGACAAGAAGCACAAAGAAAAAGCTCAATATTCCAGTTTCCTCTGTGTGTTTAATAATTTCTGATTTCAGAAGTGATGCTCTGTTGTTACGGCAGTGCTGATGTCATCATTGTTTTCATCCAATCCCCGCTCGGTCTCAGTTATCACCGTTGAGACAGTAAGGTTTTTCCCTGCAGTCAGAAGTTTGAATGTTAATATAGATTAAACACCATATATTTATAATCTCAGTGACAGCAGACACTGATTGGTTGATCAGAGATTGTCTCACCTGTGGATCTTTGTCGATACAAAGACACCATGAGGAGAGTGGAGATGAAGTATGGACAGAACACCACCAGGTGGCAGAACACCCTCAACACAAGACCAGAGGGGGCTGAGATAGGGGGAGGGGCTGAGATAGGGGGAGGGGCTGAGATAGGGGGAGGGTCTTCAGTGACGCCAGTAGCAACGGTGGGCGGGGCCACGATTGGAGGTTTTTCTATAGACAGAATCCAACCTGGTCAGTTACCTCTGGACTAATGCAGTTTAAAAATGAGAAGAAGCCGCTGACCTGAGACAGAGATCCAGCTGGATGGAGACTCTCCATGACCACTGATGTAACACTTGTAGAGACCTTCATCAGAGCTGGTCACATGGTGGAGGGTCATGTGACCTGAAGGTTCATTGTTGATGAAGACGCCATTGTTATAGAAAGCAGCTGGGAGGTTGGAGGGAGTCTTTGTTTGACAGCTCAGAGTGACGTCATCTCCCTCCATCACAGGGAGGACAGGACTCTGCAGGATCACTGATCCACCTCAACACAGAGACAAACTACAGCATTTCATCCATTTCCACACAGCTTCATCAACACTAACTCCACAGTCTGATCTTACCAGAGACAGTGAGCTGGATGCTGCTGCTGGCTGCTCCCTCTCTGGACTCACACCAGTACACTCCAGTGTCCCTTGTTTCCATGTAGGTCATCTTACAGGTCAGACCATCAGGTACTCCCCATCCATCTTTACACTCAGACTGACGTTTGGTTGTGTTTCTCCTCACAGTCCATCCAGCAGAGATGTTGTCCTCCTCACAGCTCAGAGACACAGAGTCTCCTTCAAAGAACTGAGATCTGCTGGTACTCACAGTCAGTTGAGCTGCTGGAATAAAAAACCAATAAGACAATAATGTTTAATATTCACTTCACCAAAAGACAAATTCAACACAACTACAGGTACTTCTAAAAAAATTAGCATATTGTGATAAAGTTCATTATTTTCCATAATGTAATGATGAAAATTTAACATTCATATATTTTAGATTCATTGCACACTAACTGAAATATTTCAGGTCTTTTATTGTCTTAATACGGATGATTTTGGCATACAGCTCATGAAAACCCAAAATTCCTATCTCACAAAATTAGCATATCATTAAAAGGGTCTCTAAACGAGCAATGAACCTAATCATCTGAATCAACAAGTTAACTATAAACACCTGCAAAAGATTCCTGAGGCCTTTAAAACTCCCAGCCTGGTTCATCACTCAAAACCCCAATCATGGGTAAGACTGCCAACCTGACTGCTGTCCAGAAGGCCACTATTGACACCCTCAAGCAAGAGGGTAAGACACAGAAAGAAATTTCTGAACGAATAGGCTGTTCCCAGAGTGCTGTATCAAGGCACCTCAGTGGGAAGTCTGTGGGAAGGAAAAAGTGTGGCAGAAAACGCTGCACAACGAGAAGAGGTGACCGGACCCTGAGGAACATTGTGGAGAAGGGCCGATTCCAGACCTTGGGGGACCTGCGGAAGCAGTGGACTGAGTCTGGAGTAGAAACATCCAGAGCCACCGTGCACAGGCGTGTGCAGGAAATGGGCTACAGGTGCCACATTCCCCAGGTCAAGCCACTTTTGAACCAGAAACAGCGGCAGAAGCGCCTGACCTGGGCTACAGAGAAGCAGCACTGGACTGTTGCTCAGTGGTCCAAAGTACTTTTTTCGGATGAAAGCAAATTCTGCATGTCATTCGGAAATCAAGGTGCCAGAGTCTGGAGGAAGACTGGGGAGAAGGAAATGCCAAAATGCCAGAAGTCCAGTGTCAAGTACCCACAGTCAGTGATGGTCTGGGGTGCCGTGTCAGCTGCTGGTGTTGGTCCACTGTGTTTTATCAAGGGCAGGGTCAATGCAGCTAGCTATCAGGAGATTTTGGAGCACTTCATGCTTCCATCTGCTGAAAAGCTTTATGGAGATGAAGATTTCATTTTTCAGCACGACCTGGCACCTGCTCACAGTGCCAAAACCACTGGTAAATGGTTTACTGACCATGGTATCACTGTGCTCAATTGGCCTGCCAACTCTCCTGACCTGAACCCCATAGAGAATCTGTGGGATATTGTGAAGAGAACGTTGAGAGACTCAAGACCCAACACTCTGGATGAGCTAAAGGCCGCTATCGAAGCATCCTGGGCCTCCATAAGACCTCAGCAGTGCCACAGGCTGATTGCCTCCATGCCACGCCGCATTGAAGCAGTCATTTCTGCAAAAGGATTCCCGACCAAGTATTGAGTGCATAACTGTACATGATTATTTGAAGGTTGACGTTTTTTTTATTAAAAACACTTTTCTTTTATTGGTCGGATGAAATATGCTAATTTTGTGAGATAGGAATTTTGGGTTTTCATGAGCTGTATGCCACAATCATCCGTATTAAGACAATAAAAGACCTGAAATATTTCAGTTAGTGTGCAATGAATCTAAAATATATGAATGTTAAATTTTCATCATTACATTATGGAAAATAATTAACTTTATCACAATATGCTAATATTTTGAGAAGGACCTGTAGACTTTTTCCTGTTTTATGTCCCTCAACATTATCTAAAACCTGAGTGAATCTTTTTTAGGTTCTTTAAGATCTGCTCATACATGAAACTGAATATTATAAAAAGTAAAACTATAAAAAATAAGGCAGGTCCACATTAGTGGGACAGATAGACGTTTACTGACCTTGGTTTGTTGTGCAGCACAGCAGGAAGGTCAGAGCTGAAGGAAAAATGAATCTCAGGTCAGTTGGAGCTTTAGTCAGATTTAGGAGCAGAAGCAGCAGGATTTTAAACACCAAGAAACATCCAGCAGATGAGACTCACCCAGCAGCCTGTGGACAGATGTTCCCTCCATTCTGCAGCTGGATGAAATGAGACCAACAGCAGTTTGACAGACAGTAAAAAGCTCCTCTTCCTCTTTTCTGTCCACTACATGTCAGAGGCTCTGAGAGCTATTCTCTGCAGCACAAAGCAGGAAACACTCAGATACAAGAACAGAGGTGACAAACCCACACATTTAATCTCACATGAGAACAAAGCAGCAGGTAGAGGAGATTATCTCTGCTTTTACTCAACTGTTTTAGATTTTGTTGCAAACCTTCTGGCTTCAAACATGTGAGGATAACATCAACCACTCTACCAAAGTTCAAGAACATCATGAAGGATTCTCAAGCTGGATTTGCATTAGATGCAGCAAAGCTGCTCCATTCCAGCTGTATTGTACAGTGGTGGTGGTGGGTGGATGTGGGGGGTGGTGGGTGCTGAAAAGAAAAGTCTCACTTTCTGAGAAATCAGCTTCTTTGGAGAGAAAGAGAGACAGCTGGGATGTTTTAAAAACATCATCAAGACTTACTTGTCTGTTTTTACTTTGGACGTTAGTATTTTGTGATAATTCTTTTCTTCTACTAAGACAGTTTAGGACACATATTGCAGATTTAAGGAAGTTTACATGAAAATGTAAAAAAATGCACAGTAACATAAAGATAGCACACTTACGGTCCAATTTCTACAGTTTATCTGCAACACAAAAGTAGCTTTGGGGTTTAATTACTCTTTAAGCTTCAGGGATGCATTGTCGGGAAACAAACATAATTTAAACGCCTAATTAAAAAACTGAAACTCGGGAATATAAAGGTTAGGTTGTCACTCAGCTAAACAGGACACTCACTTAAAAATTCAGATGTGTTGTCATCTTAGGCATGACCTCTGAAAGCTTCTCTCTGACCTCATGCTCTGACCAAATCCTTTGTTCTTCATTTAAGAGAAAAACTCTTAGGGTTAACGCTAACCCTAACTGACCTTACACCACGCAAAACCAAATCATAGCCGGGCGCTCAAAGAACAGTACAAATGACTCTTTGGTCAGAAATAAAAGACATCTGCTGCTGCTCTGCATCAAACTGCGTTTCTAACTCTAAATGTCACATCTTGGTTTGTCCTTTTTCTCTTGAGCATTCTCTTGTTTTCAGGGTGTTGTTACACCTAAGATGTTTGGTCTATTTAAAAGAAATTCCAGTTCGTTTCCTCCCTTAGTTCAGTTTGTTTGTGTGAACTCAGCAATCATACTAGGCTGCAGACCAAGACTATCTACACATGCACAAAGCTGAAACTCCCGGCCTTTTTTTTTTTACAAAACTTAATTCACAAACACGCAGTCTGATTTACAAGCACAAAATATTAATGACTGGAATTTGTGCCCATAGGGGTGGGTGGTCCTGCTGGCGGAGGGCAGAGCTCCCCCTGGATAATGGTAGGTGAAACACTGGCCTTGTGCCGGTGGAAATCCAGCGTTCTTTCCCTGCTCTCATTTGCCTCCATATCTTTGACCAAGTTTATGTCTATTCCCTTTTTGCCTTGTCCATGACGGATCTTTACTGCTATTCTGATATCTAGACATTGACCCTAAGTACCTCTACATCCTCCTATTTGTGAGTGACTATTGCCTGTTTATTGACCACACTTTTGGATTCTGGATTGTGGATTTTGTAGAGACGTTCTGTGTCTGTGACCCCTTGAGTTGAACGCTGCACAGACTGAGAGGAACATGAAAGAGATTCTCTTCCTTAACTTTCCGTTTTCAAGAGACCAGATGTTTCCCCTGGGCTCTCAGCCTGCTGCCTCTCCAACTATTTCTAAGCATTTTAGGTTAGTGGAGCCAATTATCTCTTGCTCACAATTCCCCTGAATATGAACCCCGTCTTCAGTTCAACAATTCATTTACTGAGAAGGTTAACTACTCTGTTGTGGCTGAATTTCCAGGTCCTCAGTGTTACACATGAAGATGTTAGTTATTGTAATATTGTAATACGCATGAGCAACCAGTGACTCCACTGTCTAGCGAATCAGTCTTCTGACACCACATTTTCAGCACAACTCGGCACGCTTAGAACTGCATCCAACCAGGTACCAAGAATAGTACCGGTTCCACATAGTATTTACTAATGGAAAGGGCCTCACCGAGGACTAGTGGAAAAGGGCTAGAAGCTCACTAAAGAACAGAAACACGCAAAAAACTATAAATCTGAAATGAATATAACTTTTTATTTTCAGTTATTGTCATGAAAGCATACATTGATTAAAAACAAAGCAAAAATAATGAAAAATGACAACTTTTATCCAATACGTGGATATTTTTCTACAGCTTCTACCTCTCAGTGGTGTTGAAACCTTTGATCTGTTGTTGTGGTTTAATTTTGTAAACTGCTCTGAAGAATAGTTTGCATTGTTTAGCCTCAGAGAAATCACTCAAATTTTCCACCTTTTACTCTTGAGATGAAAACACTAACAGATTTTCCTGTGGTCATAAAAGTTTAGTTCACATTTGAAACATCAAAACAAGATAATAAAGAAGTCTGCAAGAAAAAAAAAATCTAAACAGTTGTTGAGATTATCTTGAGACAAAAACAAAAGGAAGAACTTATTCTTTGCAAAGAAGTGATTGATAGAAAGCATTTACTAAGGAAAACCTGCAGATGTAAACTGATGTTAGGTGCTGGAGGCACGAGTTGAGAGCTGGCAGCTGGTCATCACTGATGTGACTGATGGACTATCTCCCTGAAGAGTAGATAACATCGGCTCCTGGTGAAACCTCTAAAACCAAAAAAACATTTAAACTAAATTAAACACGGCTGCCGGAAAAACATTTTTCATTTCCGTGACAAAACTAAAATTGACTTAATACCCGAACATGCGTAAAGATTTGCTGTAAACAGTCCAGCAAATAGAAGGTAAACATTATGTAGGTTTCTTCAAAGAGCCGTTGTAGATGCTGATGGCTGTGGGCAGGTAGGATCTCCTGTAGGTCCGTCTTACAGCAGATCTGAAGAAGCCTCTGACTGAAGACACTCTGTTGTTGTAGGACAGTCTCATGAAGAGGATGCTCAGGGTTCTCCATAATGTTCTTTATTTTATAAAGAATCCTTCTTTACACAATGATCTCCAGAGGTTCCAGAGGAGTCCCCAGAACAAAGCCAGCCTTTTTATTAGCTTGATGAGCTTTTGTAAGTCCCTGGCTCTGATGCTGCTACCCCAGCAGATGATGGCAGAAGAGATCAGACTCTCCACAACAGACGTATAGAAGATATACAGCATCTTGCTGCAAACACTGAAGGACCTAAGCTTCCTCAAGAAGTACGGTCTGCTTTGTCCCTTCTTGTAAACTGCTCCTATGGCAAACTGGCCTCAGTGGAGGGGTCAGATAAAGACTGATTTTAAGACTTATTTGTCCAAAACTCTGACAACCCAGGGTTCAAACCAGGAAGCAGGGTTGTAGTTTAACACTCGTCTCTGCAGCTTCTGTACTATTACCCATCCTTTACTGTATTAAGACAGTGTCTCGCCCATGGCCAAAATTGAATAGATTAAGAAATAATCTGAAAGGAGAAAACCATAAAAAACCTCATAAAGATATACACAACTCAGACATAAAATAAATATAATAATAATAATAATTTGGCTTTATGAACATAAAATCTCTTTCTTCAAAGAGAGTTAGTTAATGACTTCATTTGTGACAATAGATTCATTTATTTTGTCTCAGAGACCTGCCTGCAGCAAGAGGATTATGTTACTATAAATGGGTCAGCTCCTTTCAGTTATTTAAAATTTTCACAAAAAGCCAAAAAGTATTTAGTCAACCACTGATTGTGCAAGTTCTCCTACTGAGAAAGATGAGAGAGGTCTGTAATTTTCATCATAGGTTTGCTTCAACTGTCTTAAATAGCTTCTAATGCTATCTTAGACTCAATTGGCTTTGCTCAAAACATTAACAAACCTACCCACTTTTGTCTTCATTCTCTGGACCTTGTGCTGACATATGGCATTGAGTGTAAAGACATAAGCTACAGTGAGAAGCTTAAGAACAGCCTTTCTACTGGTGACACTTCAGCTGTATGGACTGGCCTGAGAAACCTGACTGCCTACAAGAGCCCCTCCACCCATCCTGAACAGAGTCGTCTCCTGGCCAACCGTCTGAATGGCTTCTACTGCAGACATGACAAGAAGCCATTCACACCTCAAATCATCCCCTCTACATCCCATTCAGGAACAAATTCCTCCCATAAAGCAACCAATCCCCCACCATCAGATCCTCCGCCTGCACTAAAGATCTCAGAGGAAGAGGTAAACAGGCTCTTTCAGCGCATGAAAACAAAGAAAGCTGGAGGAACTGATAACATCTCCCCATCATGCCTGAAAGCCTGCGCACATCAACTCGCTCCGATCTTCACAAGGATCTTCAACAAGTCACTGGAGAAATGTGAGGTCCCCTCCTGTCTCAAACGATCCACCATCATCCCGGTGCCCAAGAAACCCACCATCCTAGGATTAAATGACTACAGGCCTGTAGCCTTGACGTCTGTGGTCATGAAATCCCTTGAGCGGCTGGTGTTGAAGCACCTGAAAGACATCACAGGCCCCCTGCTGGACCCCCTGCAATTTGCTTACCGAGCAAACAGGTCGGCAGATGATGCTGTTAGCTTAGGTCTACACTTCATCCTGCAACACCTCGACCGTCCAGGGACGTACGCCAGGATCCTGTTTGTAGACTTCAGCTCTGCCTTCAACACCATCATACCAGACATCCTCCACCAGAAGCTCACACAGCTCAACGTCCCAGCCTCCACCTGTCAGTGGATCAACAGCTTCCTGACAGACCGACAGCAGCAGGTGAGACTGGGGAGTATCTTCTCCCGATCCAGATCAATAAGTACTGGTGCCCCCCAGGGGTGTGTTCTATCCCCACTCCTCTTCTCCCTGTACACACATGACTGCACCTCATCGGATTCGTCCGTGAGACTCCTTAAGTTTGCAGACGACACTGAACCCACTCAAGACTGTGGAAATGGTGGTGGACTTTCGGAGAACACCACCCCCATACACCCCCCTCACCATCCTCAACAACACTGTATCGGCCGTGGACCACTTCAGGTTCTTAGGAACCACCATCTTTGAGGACCTGAGATGGTCTTCACACATAGACACTGTTCGAAAGAAGGCCCAGCAGAGACTGTACTTCCTGAGGCAACTTAAGAAGTTCAACCTTCCACAGGAGCTGTTGGTCATCTTCTACACAGCCCTCATTCAGTCTGTCCTGTCTTCATCCATCTCAGTGTGGTTTGGCTCATCCACAAAACAGGGCAAGTCCAGACTGCAACGAATTATCAGAACTGCAGAGAGAATAATCAGAGCTGACCTTCCCTCCATCCAGGACTTATACAGGTCTAGGGTCAGGAAAAGAGCTGCCAAAATCTCTGCAGACCCCACACACCCTGCACATAAACTGTTTAGAGTTTTACCTTCAGGCCGCCGCTACAGAGCACTGTTTACTAAAACCAGCCGCCACAGAGACAGTTTCTTCCCCCAGGCTGTTTCTCTGTTGAACATTCAATAGAGTACAGAACAACAGCATACAGATGTTGCAAATGCACCTTTTTTATTAGATATGTGTACATTGTACATTGTAAATTGTAAATTTGTATATTCTGTAATGCAAAAACAGAACAAAAGAGCAAAGTGTACCGGAGGCAAATTCCTTGTTTGTATGTATGAACTTGGCAATAAAGCTGATTCTGATTCTGATAACAATATTTCCTCATAACCCTGTCCTGTCTGACCATTTCTTAATAAACTTTGAGCTTAATTTAACTGAGTACTCCACACCTGAAAGAAAATTTCATTATGGTAGATCATTATCAGACAGTTGTAACAACCTTTAAAGAATCTCTCCTCTCTTTTTAATTTCCTCAACATGACAGAAAAACTCAATGGAGGGCAATATTTTGTTTCTTCCCCTTCACGAACTGATTCTCTTGTTCATAGTGTTACTTTCTCATTGCGTGGTGCATTAGCCAATGCAGCCCCTTTGAAAAAGAAGGTAATTATTCATAGGAGGCCAGCTCCCTGGTTTAAGGGCTGCGTTTCGCTTCATCTAAACCTTCAACTTGTATGTTAGACCCAATCCCAACCAAATTATTTAAGGAAGTGTTCCCTCTGATTACCAGCCCCATTTTAGATATGATTAATCTATCTTTAGTAAATGGATATGTACCACAGGCTTTTGAGGTAGCTGTAATTAAACCTTTACTTAAGAAACCTTCGCTTGATTGAGATGACTTCATAAATTACAGACCTATATCCAATCTTCCATTCTTATTTAAAATTATTGAGAAAATTGTTGCTAATCAAATGTGTGAACATTTATACAGCAATGACCTGTTTGAAGAGTTTCAGTCAGGTTTCAGAGCTCATCATAGCACTGAAACAGCTCTGCTGAAAGTCACTAATGATATTCTTATGGCCTCAGATAATGGACTGTTCTGGTTCTGTTAAATCTCAGTGCTGCATTTGATCCAGTCGACCATAATATTCTCTTAAAAAGGCTGGAATATGCTGTAGGGATCAGGGGAACAGGTCTAGGCTAAATCTTATCTGTCTGACAGATTCCAGTTTGTTCATGTAAATGAAAAATCATCTTTAAACTCCAGGGTTAATTGTGGAGTACCACAGGGTTCAGTACTTGGGCCAATTCTCTTTACTATATACAAGACCTTCTCAAAATATTAGCATATTGTGATAAAGTTAATTATTTTCCATAATGTAATTATGAAAATTTAACATTCATATATTTTAGATTCATTGCACACTAACTGAAATATTTCAGGTCTTTTATTGTCTTAATACGGATGGTTTTGGCATACAGCTCATGAAAACCCAAAATTCCTATCTCACAAAATTAGCATATTTCATCCGACCAATAAAAGAAAAGTGTTTTTAATACAAAAAACATCAACCTTCAAATAATCATGTACAGTTATGCACTCAATACTTGGTCAGGAATCCTTTGGCAGAAATGACTGCTTCAATGCGGCGTGGCATGGAGGCAATAAGCCTGTGGAACTGCTGAGGTCTTATGGAGGCCCAGGATGCTTCGATAGCGGCCTTTAGCTCATCCAGAGTGTTGGGTCTTGAGTCTCTCAACGTTCTCTTCAAAATATCCCACAGATTCTCTATGGGGTTCAGGTCAGGAGAGTTGGCAGGCCAATTGAGCACAGTGATACCATGGTCAGTAAACCATTTACCAGTGGTTTTGGCACTGTGCGCAGGTGTCAGGTTGTGCTAAAAAATGAAATCTTCATCTCCATAAAGCTTTTCAGCAGATGGAAGCATGAAGTGCTCCAAAATCTCCTGATAGCTAGCTGCATTGATCCTGCCCTTGATAAAACACAGTGGACCAACACCAGCAGCTGACACAGCACCCCAGACCATCACTGACTGTGGGTACTTGACACTGGACTTCTGGCATTTTGGCATTTCCTTCTCCCCAGTCTTCCTCCAGACTCTGGCACCTTGATTTCCGAATGACATGCAGAATTTGCTTTCATCCGAAAAAAGTACTTTGGACCACTGCGCAACAGTCCAGTGCTGCTTCTCTGTAGCCCAGGACTGGGGAATGCGGCACCTGTAGCCCATTTCCTGCACACACCTGTGCACGGTGGCTCTGGATGTTTCTACTCCAGACTCAGTCCACTGCTTCCGCAGGTCCCCCAAGGTCTGGAATCGGCCCTTCTCCACAATCTTCCTCAGGGTCCGGTCACCTCTTCTCGTTGTGCAGCATTTTCTGCCACACTTTTTCCTTCCCACAGACTTTCCACTGAGGTGCCTTGATACAGCACTCTGGGAACAGCCTATTCGTTCAGAAATTTCTTTCTGTGCCTTACCCTCTTGCTTGAGGGTGTCAATAGTGGCCTTCTGGACAGCAGTCAGGTCGGCAGTCTTACCCATGATTGGGGTTTTGAGTGATGAACCAGGCTGGGAGTTTTAAAGGCCTCAGGAATCTTTTGCAGGTGTTTAGAGTTAACTCGTTGATTCAGATGATTAGGTTCATAGCTCGTTTAGAGACCCTTTTAATGACATGCTAATTTTGTGAGATAGGAATTTTGGGTTTTCACGAGCTGTATGCCAAAATCATCCGTATTAAGACAATAAAAGACCTGAAATATTTCAGTTAGTGTGCAATGAATCTAAAATATATGAATGTTAAATTTTCATCATGACATTATGGAAAATAATTAACTTTATCACAATATGCTAATATTTTGAGAAGGACTTGTATATGCTTCCAATAGGTCAAATTATCAGGCAGCATAGAATAAATTTTCACTGTTATGCTTATGATACTCAGCTTTACTTATCCATGAATCCTGATGAGCCCAACCAGTTAGATAGACTACAAGCATGTCTTGAAGACATAAAAACTTGGATGACTTTAAATTTTCTGCTTCTAAATTCAGACAAGACAGAAGTTGTCGTCTTTGGACCGGAGTCTTCAAAAAAAAAAAACTGCTTAGTCAATCACTTAACCTGGATGGCATTAAATTGACCTCCGGTAATAAAGTAAAAAACCTTGGTGTTATTTTAGGCCAATCTAGGATTTCCTTCTTTCATCTCCAGAACATTGCCAAAATTAGAAATATCCTATCCAGGAGTGATGCTGAAAAACTAGTCCATGCATTTGTTACTTCAAGGCTGGACTATTGTAATTCTTTACTATCAGGATGTCCACAAAATGCAGTTAAAAGCCTTCAGCTGATTCAAAATGCTGCAGCAAGACTTCTGATGAAAATTAAAATGAGAGATCATATTTCTCCTATTTTAGCTTCCCTTCATTGGCTCCCTGTTAAATCCAGAATAGAATTTAAAATTCTCCTCCTCACATATAAAGCCCTTAATGATCTAGCTCCATCATACATCAGAGATCTGATTGTTCCATATATTCCTAATAGAGCACTTTGTTCTCAGACTGCAGGTTTACTGGTGGTTCCTAGAGTCTCTAGAAGTAGAATGGGAGGCAGATCCTTTAGTTATCAGGCTCCTCTCCTGTGGAAACAGCTCCCAGTTTTAGTCCGTGAGGCAGACACCCTGTCTAGTTTTAAGCCTAGGCTTAAAACTTTCCTTTTTGATAAAGCTTATAGTTAGAGGGGCTTAGTTTATCAGGGAGGGAGCCTTCCTCCCTTCCTGTTAGATGGAGTAAGGGGGAGTCAGGTTTAGCCTAAACTGGCTCAGTTATGGTTGAGGTGCAAACACACCCTCCATTTCTGCTACCTGTATGACCCCCTCTCTTTTCCAATGGTTATAATCAGTCTGACAGAGGGAGGTATCCCCAATCCTTGTGGTTTTTAGTATAACAATGACCATCAGTGGGACCCTTTGTGGGGTTCCTTGAGACGACATTGTTGTAAATAAGCGCCGTTTAACTAAATAATCTGAACTGAAACTATCTGTGTAGTTATGCTGCTATAGGCTTAGGCTGCTGGAGGACATAATGACCACTTTCACTCTCTTCGCTACATTCTCATACTACTCTCCAATTTTGCATTTTCTGCTGTTATTTCAGCTTTTAACTTTATGTTCTCTTTCTTTTCTCTTCCTAGAAGCTACACCTGGTCTGACTATGTGTCTACCTGTGACACCTTTCTGGAGAGGGGAATTGTCCAAGCTTCTGCTGGCAACCATGCTCATGTTATACAGATAATCCATTTGGCCCTGTCTTTCAGTGTTTAAACCTGTCTCTGCTAGACAAAGCTACTGGCCTAGCTTCTACTGTGCTTTCATCCTCTAGACTTGAAAACTAGTTCAGAGTTAATCTGCTTAGCTGTCTTTCTCTTGTAGATGAAGCCACTAAAGGAGCTATAACCATTAATGTTTCACTGTTCTTTCCCTTAGAAAGTACTCCTGGATCAGTGCTTCTGTGTTTTTTTGTGTCTCTACTCTGTTCTCTCAACCCCCCAGTCGGTCATGGCAGATGGCCGCTCACACTGACCCTGGTTCTGTTTCTGCTGGAGGTTTCTTCCTGTTAGAAGGGAGATTTTCCTCTCCACTGTCGCGACATGCATGCTCAGTATGAGGGATTGCTGAGCCGAAAAGCGAAACTCTCGATTTACCGGTTGGCCTACGTTCCTACCCTCACCTATGGCCATAAACTTTGGGTCATGACCAAAAGAACGAGATCCCGGATACAAGCGGCTGAAATGAGCTTCCTCCGTAGGGTGGCCGGGAACTCCCTTAGAGATAGGGTGAGGAGCTCGGCCATCCTGGAGGGGCTCGGAGTATGCTCTTCCACATCGAGAGGGTCAGCTGAGGTGGCTCGGGCATCTATACCGGATGCCTCCTGGATGCCTTCCTCGGGAGGTGTTCAGGGCACGTCCCACCAGGAGGAGGCCCAGTGGACGGCCCAGGACACGCTGGAGGGACTATGTCTCTCGGCTGGCCTGGGAACTCCTTGAGCTCCCCCCGGAGGAGCTGGAGGAGGTGTCTGGGGAGACGGACGTCTGGGCGTCTCTGCTGAGTGTGCAGCCCGCACGACCCGGTCCCGGATAAAGCGGAAGACGACAAAATCACGATTGAAATGGTGCTTGGGAAATTCGTGAAAGAAAGAAAGCAGGGACTCATTCTTATGGGGAAGAAATGCAAATGATCTGTCATTTGAACAAAGTTTGATTCAAAGCTGGGTTTATCATTTGACTCTAGGAGTCACAGTTGGCCTTTTAATCACAGTGTTTAAAGAAAAAAGCAGATAATTATTTATGCAGCTATAGATTTAGAGAGTTTAATTCTGGTTCTGCTTCCGCTGATGTTGTCCTTATCTAACGTTATTTGTCTCCACAGGTGAGTACACTGCACATGGGTCACTCACTGCAAACAAACATTCATTACTGTACTGTACACTACAACTGCTGTTGAGATGCCACATTAGATTAAAAACAGTTTTTATACCATTTTGAAGAAGACTTGATAAACAGCAGCGTTTAGTTGTTTGTAACTTGACACCTTTGCAGCAAGTCACTAAATAAGTCATGGACTTAGAAGCAGACCACAAGGTTCATGACTATTTTCAGAGATGAAACATTTCACCTTAAAGTAGAAAATAACAACACTCTCAAAGCTTGAACAAAATCAAGAACCTCTAAGATTAGACCCCAGTGAGAGGCCCAACCAGTCTCACCCCGCAGGTAGCTGCAAGATGAGGTTTCACTTCCTCTTTAACATCCGTGCATCTATGAAGCAACAGAAAAAGGACTAAAGAACAACTTTAAAAGCTTTGGTTGTTCTGCAAGTGAAGACACTGGTAAATGTTTCTGAATGTTCTCTTATTTGTCTTTATTCTTTTTGTTTCTACAGCTCAACTTTACAACCAGTCCTAACGTCTTTAAGCACCTCATTAAATCCAAAACAAGTGTTTCTAATAAAGATTTTCATTTTGTCAGTAAACTCAACAGTTTCACTGGCTGTATAGTTTCTTTATTCCAATCAATACCCAGTATAGTTACTCATTTTAAGTAGCGCTACACAGATTCATCCCTAGATGAAAAAGACTCCCCCAACATTTCTATGTAACACAAATAATTATCCCTGATCTAAAGAAATGCAAGAACAGATGATAAACAAAGTCACTGACATCTATCAGTCTAGAAAGGGTTAGAGAGCCATGTCTGATGACCTGGGACTCCAGAGGAGCACAAAAAGAACCATTAACCTACCATTCACTTATCACTTTCACATCATTCATGCTAACCAACATTTCGTTTATATTCAGCCTCGGCCTCGTCCACGGCTTTTTGGGGGGAAGACTTCTCTAATTCTAACCCTAAGATGTTCATTCAAGCACATTATCAGCATCCATGTCTTCCACCGGGGTCCGAGCACCAAAAGAAAACAAAAATCAGCTAATAAACTTATCTTGTTGCCATCTCTGTGTTTCTCTTATTTTTGAGTCTTTTCAGGTTGAAATGGCAGTTATTGTTCAGTGGCCTCATCTAAAGACTGATTGTGCATGAATTAAAGTATCGTTTTCAGATAAAAATTGTTTAATATGTTCATTTATTACCTGTAACTTTCGTCCCATATCTAAACTGCCTTTTCTCAGTAAATTATTTGAAAAAGTGGTTAAAGCCCAGCCTTTTGGTCTTGTTGGATCTCAGGGCAGCTTTTGATACTGTTGATCACACAACTGTGTTAAATAGGGTCAAGGCTCTGTCTGGCATTTCTGGCTCAGTGTTGTATTGGTTCTCCTCTTATCTGTCCAATAGGACATTCAGCCTCAGGTCAGACAAGTTTACCTCAGACTCTGCTCCTCTGACCTTTGGGGTCCCACAAGGACCAGTTCCAGGCCTTTTCTTATTATTATTTTCATCTTATATCCCTCCATTAGCTGGCATCATTGGGACATTTTGTCATATTTCCTATCATATCTATGCAGATGACATCCAGCAGTATGTTTCTTTTAAACCTCACCAACTGGATAGGCTGTCCACCCTCATGTCCAAAATGAGTAAATTCTCCCATTTCACCCCAGTTTTATACTCCTTACAATGGCTCACAGTTGAGTTAAGAATTCATTTTAAAATTCTTGTCCTTATGTATGGGCTCTAAATGGCCAAGCTCTTAACTATTTGCTCATAACTAAACACTCTGCCCCTCGTGGCCTTCGGTCACCAGGCCAAAATCTCCTAGATGCCCCTTGTACGTGGCTGAAAACCAAGGGGGACAGGGCTACACAGGCAGATCTCGTCAAATCATGAAAAAAAATATCTTGAAGGAATGCCTGTTAAAATGAAGGAGGTCGGAAGGAAGTCGGCCATTTTAGGTCAAAGGTTCATTTTCGGGTGTTTTTGACGTTTCATACATATCGAATTTTAACAAACTCCTAGCGATTTTGAGATATCACCTTCAAATTTGGTCAGTGTGCCCTGAAGGCATGGAGGATTAAAAGTTTTCAATATCCTGAGTTTTTAAGCATGTTTAGAGGGGCAAAGCCAGGCTTCAAAGTTTGCCTTTTCTCCAAAAAAAAAACAGCTGCAACTGTCACATAGAAAGGCTGGAGGAGACCAGACTTATTATAAATGATCCCCTTTGGGCCCGACAGTCATATGTGGTCAAATGCTGACATCATCAAAGCCCCACCCCCCTGAGAACAGAAAGTCACTTTTTTACTTGGAGAGGTCCCTCTCTGACCTTCTTGACCCAATGAAGTTGAATTTGTGACAGAAGAAAGATAACAAGTTGCTCTAACTTTGTTTGTAACACAGCGAAGTAAGACATCACGCCATGGTCATACGTTTGTCTCTAGTTTCCACATATATCATCTGATCTGCACCAAAGTCAATACAATCAATCTAAGTCCTGTCCCTAAAGGGGTCCAGTGAAATATTTGGAGGGTGTGGCCTAATTCCGCCACAGAGCCACCAGAACATTTAAAAACAATCAGCTTCAAGCCGTGCTTTGATAGAGGCTTATAAAATCCAGTACACATATGTGACATCTTAGAACCTACAAAAAGTTCTTTTGGGACCATGGTCCTCTTGTTTACACACGTCGTGTCTGAGTGAACTCCTCCTCAGACTTTAAAATGACTCAGTTTACTCTCAAGCCATTGGGGATCAAAAGTTTTCAAAAGCTTTTTGCTGCATCAAAGTGTGTAGCTGTGGCAGCATTGCAAAGTTCAGTATCTCCCAGTTTGCATACGATTGGCTGTAAATAAACCATGAATGATCCGATTTGCACCAAATCTGATATGAATGATCTTTGTCAACCTACAAACAGCTCAATGGGAGTAGGGTTTCGCAGCAACTAAGCATGTTGGCGTGGCCAAGCCTCCAGATCTGACATTTCACCATAAAAGACCAATGTGGTGTATTATGGTGGCGTATTTCAATAAAATCGAGAAGCGGGTGGATTCCAGGATAATAAATGTGCTGAAAACCAGTTTTAGAGCCAATTCAAGCATCGGATGTATCATGTTCTGTAAAATTTACGCTTCAATCTAGCAAAGTTATTAGTCGTGGGCTTAAATGCAGCTTAGGGAATGATTTCTCTAAAATATGATAAGGTTTTTGCTTAAAAGCTGAATTATATTTCAAAACAAATAAAATCCTTTTCTTGTTTTCTGTTCTTTAGTTTTAATTTTACCAATTCTCTTCTGCTTTTAGGTTGATTTACTCTTCATCTTTGAGAAATTTAGCCATTAGGCTGTTTCTGCTTCCCTGTTTCATGTTCAACCAACTTCTTTCTCCTGTCTCATTACTGTTTGTCTCAACAGTACCATGTACGTCTATAGAGCAACATGCAATGACAGTGGGACCGTCCAACACTGAGGAAGATGTGAGGAAGGAGCTGAAGAAGAGCGGTTCTACCTTTGGTCTTTGCCTTGTTTCCCTTGTTTCTGATGGCGATCTCTCCATAACTGACATCTTCTCTTCTAGCTGCAAAGTAAACCACAGCTGGATCACGCTCTGTACAAAGAAAGTACATAAAGACTCCATTAATTAATGTAATTTTATTATTTTTTATTAAACCTTTATTTTTACAGAAAACAAATCCATTGAGATTAGTCATCTCTTTTACAAGGATGACCTGGCCCAGATAAAAAGCAGAACGATATGCAAAAAATAATAATAGAAATAAATGTTAAATTAAAAAAAAGAAATAAAAAGCTATTACATTTACAAAGTAACACTTAAATGATTTACAATAACGTTTAGACATAACGGTTACAGAATATGATTAGATTCTTGACAGTTTTTGTTTAAAACTAGATTGTCATACACCTTTGATAATATAGGACTCTAGAAACCTGGACAATGAGTTGCTAGCTCCTATTTAACATGGCCTCACCACAAGAAAATGGTTTAGACTGAAAAACGCTCTGAATGCCATAAAAGGCCAGAAATTAAAAAGAAAATGTCCTGAAACTTTGGTTTGCTGTAGATGAAACTAGGAGGAGTGAAAACAACTAATAATAGAATAGAATAAACATTAAATTCTAGTAGGAGGTTAATGTTGTGTTTCAGTTCCTGTCTTCAGTCTGTATTTATCATATTATTAGTGGAAAATGCTCTGGCCCATATTTAGCTAAAACCTGTGAACAGGAAACTGGAAACCTCAGAGTGAAAACTACAGCCCCCCGTCCACCACAGAGGCTGCAACATTTACCACTTATTACCAACAATATACACCAACTACAGACCAATAGAGATTATATTGGTCTAACTGGGTCAATTCATTATCCTTGAGTAATAAATGTATATTACAGCGAAGAGCTGAAGGATTGACTCAGCGATATGGCAACCAGCAAGTTAAAGGCACACGTTACAGTTGCTTAAAATGACACATTGTTGGTTGGTCAATAACAGCTCAGTGGTTTCTAAAAACAAAGACACTCACAATGAATCTGGTTCAGAAAACAGGAATTATATAACGCCATGAAGTTTCAATAGAGGACATCACTTTCTAAAATAATTTATGATCTTTAATTTAAACTTGTCAGTTTACAGAAAAGTGTTTTTTCTTAAAACATCACCAACAGTGGATTTCCTGTTTATTCCTTCATATTGCTGATATCAGTGAGCTACTTCCTAGTTTTAACAGTTTCAGACTTGTTAAAAGCTCTTAAAAAGTAAAACTATCCTTATCCTGTTTGTAAAACAGTTAATTTCAGCTAAAGGTGGCGGAGTGGTAAAACGTATTTAATTTTAGTTCTACAGATGATATTTTAGCTTCTATCCAACAGGACGTCAGTAAAAGTACTGGTTTCCTGTCATCCATCTAAGTCATTCATTAAAGATGGAAAATCCCCCAAAACAAAACCAAGAACACAGAAAACAATTTGACCTTCATTTGATTTGTTTTTCTGTCATCGATGATGTGAAATGTTGATGTCAGTGTAATTAATATTTTCCCATCCGACTTGTTGATTACCTAAAATAAAACAACATAATCAAAATTTACTGTAATTCTTTTCAAACTATTTCAGTATAAACTTTAAGAAGGTTTGTCGCACCTTTAGATTTTCTCTGAACATGTCGTCTCACCAGTAGAACCAGTATCACCAGTAAAACCACAACAATCACACATACGAGAGACGGGAACACACAGGGAAGAGACTGGGAGGGAGGTGGAGGAATGATTGTAGTATTAGAAGAGGTTGATGGCTTCTCTGAAATAAAGATATTTATTAAATAATATATTAAATAATTACCAAACATTTTCTCTTGAAACCAGTTAAACAATTTAATCCTCCTGACCTGAGACAGAGATCCAGCTGGATGGAGACTCTCCATCACCACTGATGTTACACTTGTAGAGGCCTTCATCAGAGCTGGTCACATGGTGGAGGGTCATGTGACCTGCAGGCTCAGTCCTGATGAGGGAGCCATCTTTAATGAAAGCAGCTGGGAGGTTGGAGGGAGTCTTTGTTTGACAGCTCAGAGTGACGTCATCTCCCTCCATCACAGGGAGGACAGGACTCTGCAGGATCACTGATCCACCTCAACACAGAGACAAACTACAGCATTTCATCCATTTCCACACAGCTTCATCAACACTAACTCCACAGTCTGATCTTACCAGAGACAGTGAACTGGATGCTGCTGCTGGCTGCTCCCTCTCTGGACTCACACCAGTACACTCCAGTGTCCTGGAGACAAATTCAACAGAACTAGACTTTTTCCTGTTTTATGTCCCTCAACATTATCTAAAACCTGAGTGAATCTTTTTTAGGTTCTTTAAGATCTGCTCATACATGAAACTGAATATTATAAAAAGTAAAACTATAAAAAATAAGGCAGGTCCACATTAGTGGGACAGATAGACGTTTACTGACCTTGGTTTGTTGTGCAGCACAGCAGGAAGGTCAGAGCTGAAGGAACAATGAATCTCAGGTCAGTTGGAGCTTTAGTCAGATTTAGGAGCAGAAGCAGCAGGATTTTAAACACCAAGAAACATCCAGCAGATGAGACTCACCCAGCAGCCTGTGGACAGATGTTCCCTCCATTCTGCAGCTGGATGAAATGAGACCAACAGCAGTTTGACAGACAGTAAAAAGCTCCTCTTCCTCTTTTCTGTCCACTACATGTCAGAGGCTCTGAGAGCTATTCTCTGCAGCACAAAGCAGGAAACACTCAGATACAAGAACAGAGGTGACAAACCCACACATTTAATCTCACATGAGAACAAAGCAGCAGGTAGAGGAGATTATCTCTGCTTTTACTCAACTGTTTTAGATTTTGTTGCAAACCTTCTGGCTTCAAACATGTGAGGATAACATCAACCACTCTACCAAAGTTCAAGAACATCATGAAGGATTCTCAAGCTGGATTTGCATTAGATGCAGCAAAGCTGCTCCATTCCAGCTGTATTGTACAGTGGTGGTGGTGGGTGGATGTGGGGGGTGGTGGGTGCTGAAAAGAAAAGTCTCACTTTCTGAGAAATCAGCTTCTTTGGAGAGAAAGAGAGACAGCTGGGATGTTTTAAAAACATCATCAAGACTTACTTGTCTGTTCTTATCTTGTCTTCTGAGAACTTTGTATTTTGTGATCATTTTGATCTGTACTTCCTGTTTTATTTTGGTAGCCAAGTTTATTTTCTTACTGTGTTCCAGTTACTTCCTATTTAGCTGTCCTTAAGTCAACAAGTCATTCAGGTATTGGGTCATTTCTGTTTAGGTCTTTTACACCTTTCTAGTTTCTGTGTCTCTAGATCCCTGTTATCTAGATTGTATTATATGTTCAGAAGTTCAGCTGTTCATAACTAACACAAACTCCTTGGCAGACAGCGGACACCCAGCTGGACAGATAAGCAATCACAGGACATTGAAATAATATTTGAAGAAATATTATTGAGTATTTTGGAAAAGAGCCAAATCTTTCTGGAGAAATGGTGCTTAATGGTGTTTACTTAGTTATCAGATTTAGTAAACTGATGTTAGGGACACATTCTGTTAAATACTCTTTAGTACCAAGTATGTGTTCTTACCTGTTAGCAGTTGAGCTAACAAAAGAAGCTGATAGCTTAGCACCAGAAACAAACACATACCTTTAAAATACCAGGGTTAATAAAAGGGTTAAAAAGCATAAGCGCGGACAGCGCGTTCTGGTAAAAAAAAAAGTCAAAGAAGGAAGTTCAGAAAACTATAGAAAAGATCAAGGAGGTGATTGTTGAAGGAAAGGGAGGAATGGATGACAGGGAACCGTTAGGTAGATGGTTAAACCGAGAATATAAGAGGCATCTGAAGGATAAAGAAAGTTAGTTGATTAAAGCCGATGAGAAAGGAGGACTTGGTGGGAGAAAGTGTAAAGTTGAAGCAAAGATGCAGGGAAAAGACAGACAGAATGGGGTCATTTGTTGGTTTGGTGGCAGGGATTGATTCACTGCATTAAGGACAGAACACAAATGAAGCAGTCAGAAAAAACAGCTGTACCCCCGCCGAGTGTCCCTCCACCCTATAGTCTCACACATGGTATATATCCAGTGGTAGATGTGCAAAATGGATACATTTATATTAGAGGAGACACAGAATCAGGCCAGTTACGTGCACATTATAACCCGTTTGTCCCTGAACTGTCAAAAGTATACACACCACAAGTGGGAGGACCTGCCTGTTATGAGCCCTTCTCTGACCGCATAGAGAGAGATAAGGAGGGACCTACACACAGAACTTTCCCCCGCAGCACTCTACCCCATGTGTGAACCCCCCGCATACAGGAGTGAGCCAAACCCTCCTGGGGAATTTTAAAGAGAAATTAAGTGTTTTGAAGACGGAGCCTGCGGCTCCGACTCACAACCTAGACAGAAAATGCGGCCAGTGGCACCCAGCTCTGGTGACCGGCAGACAGCGGGGACTCCTGTAAAGGTGTAGATATCCCTGAAAGGCAATTGGATCCCTGAGCCAGAAGTATCAGAGGAGGAAGAAAGTGTTGAGCAGTGTAGTGTGGCTTCTGGCAGTGATTGGTTGAGTGAAAGAGCTGAAGTAGGGCCTGAGACAGAAGCACAAGAACGCTTAGACTTTTAAGAGGGGTTACATAATTGGAATCAAAAGTGCATGATTTATATGAGAAAGCTTCTCAACAGATAACAGAAAAACAGTTTAAAGATTCTGGAAGAACACACACCATGACTACTCATAGCCAGAGCGGTCCATCCAGATTTCAATGTCCGTTGTTGACCTCATCAGTTGGAATGACAAAATATGTCCCTTTTTCATTGGGAGAAGTACAGGCATTAGTGGATAAGTTGCCACCTATTGCAGGATGCGGACGTGTCTGGTTACAGGAATTAGATACATTGACTAAAGGCATGACACTGGCCTTGGGTGACTTTAGAGCAATTTTGGGACGATCTGTGCGTCCCTCGGTGGCTAGGGAGATGGAACAGAATGCTGATTGCAGTAAGGATCCTGATGACACGTGTAATGACAGCCCTATGGAAGGCCATGAGAAATCAGTATTCGCCCCCGTTGCAGTCCCTCAATTTGATTGGGACCCTAATCAGCATCCTAAAGAGCACATTAGTGCTGCAGTGGACACGTGGATGAGACACACAGGAGTTAATCCTAAGGGTGACGGGACAGGAATGTGACAGCTGTTTAAAAAGCCATATTAAAAGGAGTTCCTGTTGAGGTGTGTCAAAAGATGGAAAATAATCCGGATTTGCAGGGAGCAGACTTCACAAAGTGGGAAAAACATTTAATTCACCTTTTACATACAGGCAGAGAAGGCAGAGAAAAAGAAAAAAGAGGAGAAAAATCAGCTATAGAATCAGCTCCTTAAATTACAGCTGCAAGAGGCCAAAGAGAAATTAAGTAAGAGAAAAATTGATAAAACTGAAAATGTAATGTTAGCTGCTGCTCAACCTGTTCCTCCTGCTGCACACACCCCTATGCCTATGTCACCGCCTGTCACTGATCAGTGGCAAGAAGGGGGATTTCCCCCTCCTCCACCCTATTTATTTTAATAATTACAGGTATAGAGGCCCCGGTCGGGGAGGCGGATGGCATGTTGGTGGTCAGCTGGTCGTGGTGGATGGCGTGGAGCACCCAGAGGAAGGGGTGGAGCCAGCAGGGCACTGGGAGATGTGTGCTACAACTGCGGTCAGTCTGGACATTGGGCACGCACCTGCCCCTCCCCTGCAGGGCCAGTATCCACAGATGGGTAGACACCCGTCTTACAGCCCATACTGACGCCCCTGAGGAGGACCAAGGCAGCGTGGGCACAGCAGACCCCATGTTGCCTGCAAAGGTGGGAGAGAACTGTCTGAATTTTTGAGTGGACACTGGAGCTACTTATTCCACCATAACACAGCAACCTCCTAAACCACTGCTCTCTACCAAGACTGTTTCTGTGATGGGCTTCTCAGGGGCTGCATAAATTCTTCCTGTTCAGATTGGGACTCAGAGCGTAACTCACCCTTTTGTGTGTTCACCCAGCACACCTGTTAATTTGCTGGGCATAGACTTATTAGTGAAGCTGGGAGCATCAGTGCTGTGTGGTAATGATGGGTTAACAATAACTTTTCCAGATGGTTCCTCTTTGGCATGTGGACAAATGCTTCAGCATGGACAATATTTTTTACAGCCAGTTGCAGAGGAATATGCTGACATCTACTGGACACTGTTGACCAAACCTCCAAGCAGCATCTTCTCTGTGTATCAGCTGTGGAAACCCTGGATTCAAAGTCTCTGCCTCTACATTTCTCCGCCTGACCCGCCCCATGTCACTCTGTTCTACAACCGTTGTCACACTGAATGGTACCAGATTTGTTTAATGAAACAGTAGAAGGTAGGACATGGTTTATTTCATCCAAAAATATTTATGTGGCTCCTGAGGGTGTGGCTGCAACATTTGATTTAAACACCTGACCAAGCAGAATAGTATTTAATGTCAGATGAAGCTGTTCCTCATGTTTCTCTTTGTTTGCATCCTGAGCATCAAGCTAAGGAATTGAGAGGAGTGGTAAAGCACTCTCTGGCAGCTGGGGACTGGCAGGACACCTCAGTCACCAACTTAAGGTATTCTAAGAACACAGACACATACTGTATAAAATGTACATCTACTGATGAAGTTCTGTTGCAGCATGATATGCTCATACATCATCCTGGAAGAGAAAAAACAGATCATCCCAAAGCTGCAGCTCTTTTGCAGCGCCTCCCCTCTCAGTTATGGGCTGAAGGGCCCACAGATGTAGGATTAACCCCCTGCGCCCCAGTTTCTTTCCAGGTTGCATCTCCCTCCCCTATTTGGGTTCCACAGTATCCACACAAACAACAGGCTCAGGAAGGCATCATAGACACCATTGAAGGCCTGAAGGCAGCAGGTGTGTTAGAAACCTCAGCCTCAGCATGGAACACACCCATCCTTCCTGTAGAGAAAAAAGGTACTGGAAAATACCGCATGGCACATGATTTAAGAGCAATAAATTCAGTTCTGGTGACTTCTACTGTTTCTGTCCCAAATCCCTATGTTGCTCTCTCCAACCTTGAACCTTCACAGCAGTGATACACATGTATTGATCTAGCTAATGCTTTTTCTGTTTGCCATTAGTAGAAGAGTGCAGAGACATTTTTTCTTTCACCTATGGTGGGGAGCAGCTGTGCTACACCCGTCTGCCACAAGGGTTCGCCCTTTCCCCAGGTATATTTAACCAGGTTTTAAAAGATGTGTTACAGACTTGCCCCCTACCACAGAACGTGACTCTAATTCAGTACGTGGAGGACATACTACTGGCTGCATCCACAGCGGAGCTCTGTTTGCAGTCTACAGAACTGGTGCTGAGACATCTGCATAAACATGGATTCAAGGTCAGTAAAAATAAACTACAAATAACAAGGAAGCAAGTTTCCTTCCTGGGCGGGGTTATTACCGCAGGAAACACTAGCATGTCAGGCTCACATAGGCAACGTATTTTAACACACCCTAAACCTCTTAGGTTGAAAGACATGCTGTCATTTTTATGCCTTACAGGCTACAGTAGGACCTACATCCCAGGTAACACCGATCTCACGCAGCCCCTCAGAGACCTAGTCAGAGAACAGGGCATGTGAAATCTCAACAATGTCCTTAATTGGACACAGGAAGCAGAGGAAACCTTTATTGCGTTAAAGCAGCTTCTCTCCAACGTGGCAGAATTTAGGCTCCCAGACTACACCACGCCATTTTATTTGGATGTTTCTGTAACAAAACTGGCAGTAAATGGAGTTTTGTTTCAGAAAAAAGGGGGAGAGAGGAGAGTGCTGATGTACATTTCAGTAATGATGGATAACATGGAAAAACGCCACCCACAATACACACAATATGCAGCAGGGTTGGCAAAATTAATTCAAAAAACAGCTCACTTAGTGATGGGACACCCTGTGAATGTTTTAACAACTCACAGTGTGGTGGCATATGTGAACTCACAAAGTTTCACCATGACAGCTCTGAGACAACACAGGCTCAGCAAAATCTTGGAGGCACCAACATAACCTTCACTCACGAGGGAATCAACATGGCGGATGGAAAAACACAGGAGGAACCACATCAATGTGAAGATCTGGTTAGCAGGACAGAAAAGGTAAGACCAGATTTAGAAGCCAGCCCCCTTGAGGGACCTCAGGTGAGACAGCTGTTCACAGATGGTTGTTGTTTCTGGCATGATGCAGAAGGACTGAAGGCTGCTTATGCTGTGGTTGAACAGACAGAATCAGGACTGATAACAGTTGGAAGGACTCCAATCAGCGCAGAGAGCAGAAGTTATGGCAGTAATAGCAACACTCAGACTGACAGAGGGCCAGGAAGTGAACGTGTCCACAGACTCAGCTTACTCAGCAGGAGCCGTTCATCTGGAGCTCTGTCAGTGGTTGAGAGCAGGATTTTTGACAGCTGGAGGAAAACCTATAAAACATGAAGCAGAAATGAAAGAGCTAGCAGAAGTCTTGTTGTTACCAGCAAAAGTAACAGTGATCAAATGTAAAGGACATAGCAGCAGTGATTCAGAAGTAGCAAGAGGGAATCGGGCTGCTGACCATTCTGCCGAGATAACAGCAGGTTATATTGCTCACATGATGATGGTGGCTGAAGAGGAGGAAGTGAGAGAACAGTTGACCTTAGAGAGAGTAGTGGAGCTGCAAAGCAGAGCAGCTCCTGAGGAGAAGAACATGTGGAGGATGAGAGGAGCTACAGAGCAGTCAGGATGTTGGAGAGGACCAGATGGTAGGATGGTGTTCCCTCCTGGACTTAAACAGGAACTTTTTTCTGAGGCACATGGAGTAGGACACGTTGGAATTAAACAGATGCTGGAGAATCTGAAGGAGGGGAGGCATCCTTTCATGACAGACATGGTGAAACACTTTGTGAAATGCTGTACAGTGTGTGGACAATTCAACCCAAAGAAAACCTTGACACCGTTGCAGGGAAATTTTCCTTTAATCACAAGGCCAGGAAAGGAAATAATTATTGACTACACAGACATGGTGCAGTCAGTAAGAGGTTTCAGATATCTGCTTGTGTGTGTGGATGCTTTCACAGGATGGCCAGAAGCATGGCCAGCGACAAAGGAAGATAGTAAAACTGTGGTTAAATGTCTCATTAACTATTACATTCCCAGACACGGATTTCCTGAAAAGATAAGGACTGACAATGGAACCCAAACCCATTTTAAGAACCAGGAGCTGCAACAGCTGGAGTCCAGTTTGTTTCTGAAACACAGGTTTGGCTCGGTGTATCATCCTCAGTCCCAAGGAAAAGTTGAAAGAATGAATCAAAACCTGAAAAACAAATTGGCTAAAATCTGTGCACAGACTAAATTATCATGGGTTGATGCATTACCTCTTGCTTTGATGTCAATCAGGTGTTCAGTGAACTCAACCACAGGATACACTTCATACGAGCTGGAAACCGGAAGGAGTTTTCCGGGACCACGAGGAACAGTTCTGACATCTACAGGTGATATACAGAATCTGTCACACAAAGACTATTTTTCTCAGCTACAGATGGTAATGGAAACCTACAAAAATGTTCTGGGATCTCAGAGATCTACAGGAGAGCCAACAACACCCCAGGTCGAGTGGGTGTGGTTGAAGGTCATCAAGCGGAAGTGACATATAGCATTGAGTGTAAAGACATAACAATATTTTCTCATAACCCTGTTCTGTCTGACCATTTCTTAATAACCTTTGAGTTTAATTTAACCGAGTACTCCACACCTGAAAGAAAATTTCATTATAGTAGATCATTATCAGACGATGCTGTAACAATCTTTAAAGAATCTGTTCCACTTTTGATTTACTTATTATCACAGAAAAACACAGTGGAGGGTAATAATTTAGTTTCTTCCCCTTCAAAAATTGATTCTCTTGTTCATAGTGTTTCTTCATCATTGCGTGATGCATTAGACAATGCAGCCCCCTTGAAAAAGAAGGTAATTATTCATAGGAGGCTAGCTCCCTGGTTTAATTCAGAGCTGCGTACTTTAAAACACAATGTTAGAAAATTGGAGAGAAAATGGCGCTCTACACACCTAGAGGATTCCTACTTAATCTGGAAAAATAGCCTATTGTTGAATAAAAAGACACTTCACCAAGCTAGAACATCTTATTTCTCATCATTAATAGAAGAGAACAAGAATAATCCTAGGTTTCTCTTTAGTACAGTTGCTAAACTTACACACAGTCATAGCTCTGTTGAGCCACCCATTCCCTTAGCTCTTAGCAGTCATGACTTTATGGGATTCTTCTTAAATAAAATTGATTCTATTAAAAATAAAATCTTTGACATACTCCTGAAGATGATTACTTCATCCTCAGCAAGTGAGACAACATTGGAAATAACTGTAGAACCTGATTTGTGTTTGGACTGTTTTGATCCTGTGAAGCTTCCTGAGTTTTCAGAAATATTAGCTTCATCTAAACCTTCAACTTGTATGTTAGACCCAATCCCAACCAAATTATTTAAGGAAGTGTTCCCTCTGATTACCAGCCCCATTTTAGATATGATTAATCTATCTTTAGTAAATGGATCAGAACCACAGGCTTTTAAGTTAGCGGTAATTAAACCTTTACTTAAGAAACCTTCGTTTGATCGAGATGACTTGAAAAATTACAGACCTATATCCAATCTTCCATTCTTATCTAACATTATTGAGAAAATAGTTACTAATCAAATGTGTGAACATTTACACAGCAATGACCTGTTTGAAGAGTTTCAGTCAGGTTTCAGAGCTCATCATAGCACTGAAACAGCTCTGCTGAAAGTCACTAATGATATTCTTATGGCCTCAGATAATGGACTTGTGTCTGTTCTGGTTCTGTTAGATCTCAGTGCTGCATTTGATACAGTCGACCATAATATTCTCTTAAAAAGGCTGGAATATACTGTAGGGATCAGGGGAACAGCGCTAGGCTGGTTTAAATCTTATCTGTCTGACAGATTCCAGTTTGTTCATGTAAATGATAAATCATCTTTAAACTCCAGGGTTTACTTTGTTCTCTTTTCTCTTCCTAGAAGCTACACCTGGCCTGACTCTGTGTCTACCTGTGACACCTTTCTGGAGAGGGGCATCGTCCGAGCTTCTGCTGGCAACAACTTACTGCTCACCTGATACACTTTGCCCTGTCTTTCAGTGTTTAACCCTTTCTCTCTCCTAGACATGGCTGCTGACTGAGCTTCTACTGTAACTAACTCTATGTTCTCTCTTTCAGACTCTAACCTTAAAACTGTCTCAGAGTTTATCTGTTCTTTCTTTCTAGATGAAACGACTAAAGGAGCTACATCCATTAACATTTACTTTTCCTTCCCATAGAAAGTACTCCTGGATCAGTGCTTCTTTGTTCTCTTTGTGTTTCTGCTCTGTTCTCTCAAACCCCCAGTCGGTCGTGGCAGATGGCCGCTCACACTGAGCCTGGTTCTGGTTCTGCTGGAAGTTTCTTCCTGTTAAAAGGGAGTTTTTCCTCTCCACTGTCGCTACATGCATGCTCAGTATGAGGGATTGCTGCAAAGTCAACGCCAGTGACTGTCCACTGTCTCTACATGCTCATCCAGGAGGAGTGAATGCTACAAGTCACTGACTGGATGCAATCTGCTGGGTTTCCTTAGACAGAAAAACTTTTTATCCAATTTGAATAAATAACTAACTCCGACTGCACTGTTCAATGATTAGGATTAATTGGAATGTATGAACCTGACTTTTGTGAAGTGCCTTGAGACGACATGTGTTGTGAATTGGCGCTATATAAATAAAACTGAATTGAATTGAATAAAAACATAATTATGACTTTAAAACTCGTAATTGTGATTTTTACTCTCGTAATTGTGACTTAAAAACTCAGAAATTATGACTTTCAAACTCGAAATTATGACTTTCAAAATTGAAATTATGACTTTCAAACTCATAATTACGACTTTAAAACTCGTAATTGTGATTTTTATTCTCGTAATTATGACTTAAAAACTCAGAAATTATGACTTTCAAACTCAAAATTATGACTTTCAAAATTGAAATTACGACTTCTTGTTGGGCTTTTATTTTGTCTTACATGGCGGAAATGGGCCTCCATATGTTTCAATACAGTTATGAGGGAAAAAAGGTTCCAGGGGCGTCACAGCGAGACTACGTCGAACAAGAACAGTTTTGGTGCAGTGCTGGAAAAACAAAAAATAGAAATATATTAGATTTGGAAAAGGTGGATTTGGGCATAAACTGGTATGTGAATGGTTCGGTTGGAAATGGAGACAAGAAATGAGGAAGATTTTAAAGGGTGGACGCCTGTGGGGAGAGGAAGAGGAAGAGGGAAAGGACGTGGAAGAAATAAAATAGATGACGGAAAGGGAATTGGTGATATCCAAGGTAGCAAGCGAGAATTGGAAGGAAGCAGTTCAGAAGAAGAAAGGATAGTTAGGAGGAAAGTTATGAGGGAGGAATTTAAAATAATATTAAAACTTAAGAACGAGGAAGAACAGGATAACATCAGCC